>NW_027099928.1:0-114348 GCF_031753505.1 Anomalospiza imberbis
GAAAGAGCCACAGATCTCAAAAGATATAGAAAGAAGAGCAGAACATGGGGCTGTTGGGCACAGTGGGCTGGCTGAGCATGAGGAGCATGGCTTCCAAATCCACATTGGCAGAAGGAAGGAGGCAATTCTCCAAGAGCTATTTGGGCTGCTACCTGGTCTTCTTCCAGACCTCTGTGGGAACAATTGCACTTACTTTACGCAATGAGACCAAGGCAAAACAATGATAGATTCAATGGAGAAGGGTAGGAATAAGCTCCATCTGTGAGTTCATTTCTGTGAGAAATGCAGTTTACACGTGGCAAGTGGATGGTGCAGGTCTGCACTTGCTTTTACTTCTAGAGCTTTTTTCTATGAAAGGATCTCCTGAAAGCTGGCAATGGAGCTGCAAGAGTGGGAAATATGAGGGAATGTCTATCTGAGAAGGAAGGTACAAAAATGCATAATTTTGTGCTCAGTTCCATGACTGCTTGAAGAAGGGGTGTTTCAAAAACGCTTTCTGTTTTGGCACGGCTTTTTGGGTAGTCTAAGGGCTGGGTGATCAGAGACTCGGCTATACTAAGAGTTTAAAAAAGACCTAATCTCCAAGTCGTGTGATGAATTCCACTAACAACGCTTTATTTTTCAAGCAGCAAGAGCATTCTTAGCTGATTCTGTGAATGAGCTGTTGTTGGACTTTTCCAATTCGGTATGCTATGCTCAGTGTAGCCCAGTGCTCTGCTCTTCGTTCTTCTCCTTTTGTAACCTATCGCACTTACAACCTCACAGAGGCTAATCGTCCTCTACTTCATGCACAAAACACTCTGCTGGCAGGGAAGCATTCTAGTAAACTGCTTCTGGACCATGGCCCCAAGCTTCCGACACATTGCTGCATAAGTCTCCAGCACCTGGCAGAGGATCAACCTCGCCCCATCGTTCAGACACTGGTCAGACAGGCAGGGGCAATAGAAGTCATGAGGCTTCACTATGTCGTGACATGCTCTGAAGGGCCCCTGGAAGGATTTTTTGATGATCCCATAATAGTGGTTCCCGCCATAAAGCTCCTTCTTCTCCTCATCACACACTGGGCATGCTCCATCACAATAATCCCAACAAATCAGGTTGTCGACCTCAGAGTCAGCACTTTTCCAGTTTTTGGCCCATGTGACAATGGCAGTGATGTTATCACCAGCCTCGGGGATGTCATCAAGGGGCTTGAGACTGAAATTCCCGCAGAGGCCACAGACGTGGCAGAAACAGCTGCTGGGGAGGTCGATCGGGGGGTGCCAGTTCCAGTAGTAGGAGACCCAGAGACCAAAATGTGTCTCCAGAACCACATGAAGCCCAGTGGGACGGACCCGCACCTCCCCATCTGCCAGAAGCACCGGTAGCAGCGTCACCTCCCGGTTTACCTACCAATGGCACAACATTTCCAGTTATCTCAATGTTTTATTCTCAACATAGACCAATATTTTATTCCAAAAGTATCCTAATATTCTATTCCTCACATATCCTAATTCCTTATTCCCAGCATATTCCAACACTAAATCCCATCATATCCCAACATTTTACATCTTACATATCCCAACATTTTATTCCTGACATATTTTATTCCTGACATGCCTCAGCATTCTATTCCCATTATGACCCAATATTTTATTCCCAAAATATCCAAACACTCCACAGTATTTTATTGCTACTGCCTTCCAACATTTTATTCCTGAAATATCCTAATATTTTATTCCCTAGACACACCAACATTTTATGCCAGTTTATCCCAACATCTTATTCCTGGCATATCTTGTTTTTTTACTGACATATCCAAATATTTTATTCCCAACACATCCCAAAATCTTATTCCAATCTTATCACAACTTTCTTTTTCTGACATTTCCAAATATTCTATTCCCCATATTTTGTTCATACCGTTTCTTAACTTTTTATTCCTGACATATCCCAACATTTCAACAATCAGCCTCCCAGTCTGACTGATTCATCCCAAAATAACATTGGCACTGCTAAATGAAGAAGGAGGCAGGGAAGAGCTGGATGAAACAAAAAGTTGGGAAAAAGCCCAAATTCTCACATTTCCACCTAACTCACCCAGACTCTGTCGTCTTCATTCCGGTGGAAGGAGATGAGTTGTCCATATATGTCAACATTGACCAAGGAGACATAGGACACAGATTGGATCCTACCACGGATGTCATTCTTGGCCTGGACCCTGAAGGGCACCAGCCCAGAGTCGTTCCCATGGGATTCGGCCATGATGTAGGTACAGGTTCCTTGGAAGTCAAAGTCAAGGCTGTCGAAGGTGAGGAAGTGTGGGTCACCCCATGCCCAGCATGTGGCAACCACGGCTGGGACACAGAGGGATTGGGCACTGCGGGGCTGGCAGCGCTCCTTGGGGCTGCAGTGCAGGGACTTGCAGGGGTCTGGGAGGGGAGGGAGAGCAGGATGAACCATGGGCTGGGTGAAATAGGAAATAAACACTGAGAGAAGCCATGGATTGGGCAAAACGATAGGGAAGAAAGTGGGGGAAGTCCCATGAGAAGAGAAAACTACAAGATGGGAAAGACCATGGAATAGGAAAAATCACAGGATGGAAGAAACTGTGGGAGTAACCGTGGAACAAACCATGGGAGAAATCATGGAATGGAAAACCATGGGAAAAACAATGAGAAAAAAAACATGGGAAAGACCATGGAAGAAGCCATGGCATAGGAGAAACCATGGGACGAATTGCCCCATCCCTGCCCCTTAGTGACAAGAGAAAGGATTCTGTTCCCTCCACCTCCCCTTCCCTTTTTTTCCCAATCAACCCCTCAATCACACACAGATCCACTTTGCATCTAAAACCCCCTCTTCCCTAATTTTTCCTCTTCTCTAATTTTTCCCTAATTTTTTCCTTTTCCTAATTTTTTTGATGCATCCCAAGACCTCTTATTGGATTTCACAGGATTTATCCTAAGTGCAAGCATGGTCATGGCAGGTAAGGCCCTGGCCAGGGACACAGGTGCAATGGTGCTGGCAGTGATCCCAGAAAAGCATCTCATGGGGCTGCAGGGAGAGAGAAGGGAGATAGGGAAATCCAGAAAAATAGGAGATAAAAAGAAAAAAATGCAGAAAAAAGGACATAAGTGAAGAAGAATAGTTAAAATAGTGAACAAATTCAAGGCAAAGGGATGTGCATGCATACCTTCCCTATAAATAGGAGAAAAAGGGGAAAATGCAGTAAAAAAGTACATAAATGTATAAAAATAGGGGGGAAATGCTGGGGAAAAGCATAAATATAGGAAAAATGGGAAAATGCAGAAAAAGAAATTCAAATGCATAACACAGGGAAAAATACAAGCAAGAAAAAAGATGTAACTCTAAAAATAGGGGAAAAGAAAGAAAATGCAGGGGAAATTTGACATAAAAATAGAAGGATGGAAAGGGGGAAAATGCTGAGAAAATGAGAAAGAAAAAGAGAGAGAAATGCAAGAAATAAAAGGTGTAAATGCATAAGTAATAAGGAAAATGGGGAGAAATTGATTTTAAAAATGTAAATACTTTAAGTCAGGAAAAAAAAAAAGAAAACACCATGGAAACAGAGGTAAATGCAGAGAAATATGTGAGAAAGGAAAACGTATGCAGGAAAAATATAGGTAAGGACATAAAAATAAGGAAGAAGGAAAAGAAGGGAAAAGGAAGCAAACGTATAAAAATAGGGAAAAAATGAAGCGAAAAAAGACACAAATGCCTAAAACCAGGAAAAAAAGGCCAGAAAATGACCTTATAGTATTCCCCATTCCTAAATCATCCACAGTAATCCTTGGGAATGCATCTGTGTCTGTCAAAGACAGAACCGTGGTGGCACTGGCAGCCCTCAGTTCAGGTTTGGGGACAGGTGGTGGTATTTTCGGGGCAGATGTTAGCACAGGTGTTGGTGCAAAGGGAGTAGGTGCTGTTGGCTGGGTAGGTGGGGGCTGGAATCATGAATTGAGTTGGGTTGGAAAGGACCTTAAAGCTCATCCCATCACCATCATCCCATGTCCTGTGTGTCACCACTGTCACCCAGACCCAAACAGGGAACATTCCCCACCTGGCCCCCCCAAACTCCAGTATCACCTGGAGATCTTCCCAACCCCAAACACGGGACATTTGCCCCTGTGCCCTCCCAAACTCACAGTAGAAGGATAGTGTTCTCCAAGCCCCTACGGTGACTCCGGCACCTTGGCATGCATTGACATAGCTCTGGATACTCTGGCATAGGACACGTGTGTCCCCTCCTGTCATACAGAGGTCATGGATGCAGGATTGAGAATATGGGATGGAGTCAATGATAAGATGGCAGAAACCAAAGGGACCTTTGGGGGCCATGAGGAGGCCACAGTAGTTGGGTTTTTGGAAGACTGCCACTTTCTCCTCTATGCAGGTGGGACACTCATCCTTGGGACAGGTGTCATCACAAGGTGTATCTGTTGTTTTCCATGTGGATTCAAAGGCTGGATCCAGGAGCCAGTCGGCCACTGGAAAGCTGGAAATCATCATTGCATTGGCCATTGTAGTTGCCACAGAGGCCACAAAAATGCTCCATGTAGGTCTGAGGGACTGTGACCATCACGTGCTGGACAAGGTCATTGTGGACAATAAGGCTGAAGTCATTACAGAGCAGGACACTTGTCCCTTGTGGGGGACCTGGACCTGTCCTCACTCAGGATGGTGGGGAGGTGGTGGGAGAAGGAATCCACCCGGGATAGAGAAGGAAGAGTCCTCCAGTGAGGAGGTGGAACCAAAAATTTGGGGAAAACACCTTCCAAACAATATTCTGACAGATTTGTGGATCTCACTTGGAAGAAAAAGTTTGGATGAGAATGGATTAGTCTTGGAGATGGGTTGAGGCTCCCCTCACCAAGGAAACACAGTTTCGAGGTTGATTGAGGTACAACAAAAAATTTAGGGAAAACTAGTTCCAACCAAGTTTTTAATGCATTTACAGATCTTGCTTGGAAAGAAAAGTTGGACTGGGATTGGAGATGGGCTGAGGTGTCCCTTCCATCAAAGAAACTCAGTATGGAGGGATCCCATGCGATTTGGAACATAAAGTGCCTTACCATTACATCTATCCCTTTTCCTTGTTTCAAGGCCAAGACTTCCACAGACAACGCTTGGATACTGGAGACCTTCCCCTTCTGCCGTGCCTCCTGGATTGTGACAATAAATGATGTCACATTGTCACCTGTGCAGGTGTGGGTGAGGACGTAGGTGCAAGTACCAGTGATATTGAAGGCCATCTCAAAAAAGGTGACATAAGTGTGGTCACCTGTGGCCACACAGGCTGCGAGGGACACTGGAAGACATCACTGATGACCTTCCCATGGCCACCATCAGGACAGAAGGTATTCTGGCACTCCACAGTGCCACCAGAGAGGCACTGGCACTTCACCTGCTCTGTGGGGTAGAATGTCTCCCCCTCTTTGTAGTAGAATCCATGGTGGCTGCAGCCACAGTGGGACATGGGGACACACTTGTCACCACTGAGCATGAAGCCATCCTGACACATGCAGTCCTCGTGACACTGCCCTTTGGCATGTGGCAGAGTCAGTGCTGCAGGCGTGCTGGCAGGTGTGGGAGCAAAGCTCATAGGAGCTGTTGGAAGGACACGGAATATCTGCTGGGAAACAATAGGATTCATGAGGAACCAGGAAATTCCAAGCCAAATCCTGGAAGTTTCCTGCAATTCAGGTGCAAACTTCATCAAATACAGAGTTTTTCAGCCCATGGCAAACTCTCAGTCTTCATCCCTGTGCACATGACAAGGGGCATCATCAAATGACGATCCAACGATTTTCTGATGATGCTCCAGTGATCATCCATAAGGAATATCCCAACCCATTACCACAGGCATTCTTTTCACTAAACCACCTGATTTCTCAAATTTTTATGGAAAAAATGTAACATTCACTCAAAGAATGGCATCGACACTGGGTCCTCAACTGACCTCCAGGCTGGATCCCTTTAACCCCAATTCCACTATTTTTGGTATATTTTTTGGTGGTTCTCCTTCTAAATTATCCACTTTGTAGCCAACACCAGGAAATTGGAGATTTTGAGGGGGTAAATTATTCCAGATGAGACAACATCTTCCTTAGGAAGGGTGGATTATGGGATCAACCAAGACTTTGGGTGGAATTCTCACTGGATTCCCATGCACCTCTGGGTTGCTCATACATGGATTCAGAGTTGATTTGAGGATCCTTTGGATACTGCTGAAGTAAAAAACTTCTCATTGTCCCAACTTACGGCAGAAATTATCTGATCTCCACCTCCTGATGGACACACCAGCAGCCTGGCATGTGATGGCGTAGAGGGCAATGACTGGACACATCCCTTCTTCCTGATCAGGGAACAGGCAGGAGTCATGGATGCAGCTCTGGAAGTACTGGTGGCCATCAACATGACCATGACATGCTCTAAAGGGTCCATCCAATTCCAAAATAATTTCACACCCCATCTCAGAGACTTCCTGCTACAGCCAGGAAGGTGCAAGAGTGCAGGAACATACCACTGTTGACCTCTCACCGCATCCTGGGACATCTGTGACCTTCCAACTGCTCCTGAAGGCATCTGGGTCTGATGTCACATGGTTGTTCCTCATCATCATGTCGTTGCTTGCAGCGCCATTGTAGTTCCTGCAGAGTCCACACAGGGTGTTGGTGAAGCCTCTGGGCATCATGGTGGTGACATGGCTGTACCACTCATAGGTGACAATGAGGCCAAAATCGGTCTCTGCCACCGCGTCCTGCCCGTGACGATAGACAATAATCTTTCTTTCACTGTAGTGATACAGGAGATTGACCAACTGCTCATCAATGTGGGGAGAAAACCATAAAAATGTATCAAATTTGCAGACTAATGGTAAACTATTTTCAACAGCCAGAGCCACCAAAAAATGCTGATTTAATTAAATTTTGAATTGAATTAAATTTTGTATTTAAGAGAATGAGAAGGACCAAGTCCCAAGAAGAGGTTGATCATTGGTCTGGAAAACCCAAATGACATTGATTTAATTACATTTCAGATTTAATCACTCGTTAATGGCATGAGGTTTGGGATGAGGTGGAGAATGTGGTGAAAAGATAAGGGACCACTTCCCAAACTCACCATGATTTTTCCAGGATGTTACCTGCTGACGCTGATGGTTTTGTTGTAGACTTTGACTGTCACCACGGCAATGGATGACATGAGGTTGTCACTTCGGTGACCATTCTGCACCAACACCTGGAATCCCACCAAATTTTGGGTGTCCTCACACAACCCAACCAACAGGTAAGACACATATCCCCTGGAAAATTAACCTCCTTTCATCAAAGGTCTCATAGTGGGTGGCTCCAACAGCAGTGCAGACCCCAAAAACTTTGGGATAACCATCCTAGATCCTCTCTTCCACCCAGCATTCCTCCTCAGTGCCACAACCAGAATACCGGCACACTGCCTGCCGCTGCTCTGCGTCACACACAGAGTGTTGGGTGCAAGTGAGGTTGCCCCAAAATTCCTCGCCAAGGTCATAGAAGAGACCTCGAAAGACACAGCCACATTCAGAGTGGCTGTGCAGGTGTTGGCAATGCAGGTGTTGGCATCAAGGAGAAGGCCCTTGTGGCACACACAGGTATCTACGCAGGTGGTTACAGTGGCACAGCTGGATGACACAGCGGGGATGTTGCAGGTAGGGAGGCAGGCGAGGCCACAGGTGTTGTGGGTGCTGTTGGGCGGGCAAGTGAGAGCTGGACAGGGAGGGAGACAGCAGTCAGGGTGGGGCGGCACATGGTGGGACAGACTTCTTTGACTATCTATACAGATACCCTGGAGTCTCCATGGATTTTATAGAGTCTCCATTGACTTCCTAGGCCTTCTACCTGGACTTTCTGGAGACTCTGAGGGCTTCCTGCTCAGACTTTCTAGAGACTCCATGGACTTTGTGGACTTCCATGGATTTCCTGCTTGGATCTGCTACCATAACCTTTTCCAACCCATGATCCCATGGATCTTTAGTCCCATATTAATTAGGCTCTGCCCACCCCAAGGAATATTTTCACCCAACTTCACCCACCCATCCTCTACTCACGACATCCCACTGTTGTCCTCCAATCAGAAACACTGATCCCTCCTCCTGGCAGTCATCAGCATAGATCTCAAAGCATGGCACAGTGCATTGCGATGCCCCTCATTGACACACAGGTAGATACAGTTCTTCACATAGATATTGGGACTGATAGTGTCATGACACGACCAGAATGGCCCAGAATGTTGGGACAACTTCCCACATCAGGTCTCTGATTGCATGTCACCACCTGGTCCCATCTGCAATGCCCACAGTCACTGTCACAGGTGTCCTGGCAGTGGCTGCTCTCCCTGGTCACCTTCCAGCTCCGCCCAAACTCCATAGAATCCCACACTTGTTTTCCATCAGGAGAGAGCATCATCTTGGGGATTCACATTGTTGTTCCCACACTTTCCACAGACTTTTCCAGAAAGAGCAGCTGGAAGTTTGATCACTACATGATCATCCCAGTTGTAGAGAACCTTCAGCTTGAAATTTGATTGGATCAACATGGATTTACCCTTCTGGTGGATGCGGAGCTTCCCATGGGAGAAGGAGATGGGGAGGAGGCGTGAGCGGTGATTGTTCACCTGCAGGACAACAACCACCATCAAAACAACCAAAATCCATCAAAACTGGGCATGGAGTTCAGTTTTCATGGGAGGGTTACCTGCACACCAGCAAATCTAGGAATTATTTAGGAGAAGACCCTCAAGATCATTGCTAAATACATAATTTCAGCAAAATTTTTAAAAATTGGGAAATGATGATGGTTTTTGCTTACCCTCACCATCCCATTCTCTGACTGGACAGCAGTGACAGTGACGTTGTCAACATAGATGGTGATGGAGCCGATGGAGCAAACTTTGGAGTTCTCATTTTCCTTCTTTTTGACCTCAGCAGAGAAGGCAGGAAGGGTGGGATCGGGATTGCAGATGGCTGTCAAGGTGTAGGCACATGTTCCCAAGAAATCAAAGGTTTTTCCATCAAAACTGTGGTAGTGTGGCCCACCAGCGGGCCAACAGGTGGAGAAAGTCTCCTGGATGCACTCTGGTTGTCCATCCATCTCACACATCTCCTCGCATACCAAATCCTAACAGGAGAGCAGTGTGGGGACTGAAAAAAAGGGGAAAACCCATGAATGGTAAACTGCACAACACCCAACCATTGCGGTGACACAACAATGGACTGACTGTACTCACTGACACCACAGAGTCCCAGAAAGCCAGTGTGATTCTAGAACCCAAACACCAGGAGCCCAATGGGAACCTGTGAGTTCTCAGCACTCTGCTCTGCATCGTTGCACTAATGGTGATGCTGGCCCAGGAGAAATCAGTGCCAGGAATGGCCTGCCATGCCACGGTGTTGTCTGGCAGATGGTTGAGGGTGGTGGTGGCAGTGGCAGTGGTGGGTGCAATAAGGATGGCATGGTTATACTGGCTGGGCACACTGCTGAAGTGGAATCCAGTGCAATGGGCACTGACAGGTGGGACAAGGAGGAAAGGATCTTGCCAAGACGACCTGCTGAAGAAAAACACCACCTGCACTGCCACCACTGCCCTGATGTACAGGTGGAAGTTATGGTTCAGCACGAACGTCTGCACC
This sequence comes from Anomalospiza imberbis, assembly GCF_031753505.1. Lineage (NCBI taxonomy): Eukaryota > Metazoa > Chordata > Aves > Passeriformes > Viduidae > Anomalospiza > Anomalospiza imberbis. The sequence goes on from NW_027099928.1 coordinate 9,668, forward strand.
TCTCCTGCTGCCATGGCCACAGTGGCATTCCTGCTCCCAGTGTGGTAGGTGATGGTGTTGTCTTCATCCATCACCACATAAACGAAGTCAACCTCTGTCTGCAGTGGGTTGGGTGGCACCACGTAGCTCCCCCCCCACGCTGTCATTGGAAGGAGCTGCTCCACCACGAAGTCACAGCCAGCAGACACCTTGACACAGGTGTGGCCACTGAGGATGGCCACAGGGGTGTTGGCCACCACAACTGTGCCAGTGAAGTCCTGGCTGCTCTGGAGCTGCAGGCTGTGGTAAGGCTGCAGGAATAGGTGGAGCACGGTGACAGGAATGTAGGTGGCCTCAGCATAGTGGAAAGTGGCAGTGGTGGTGATGCTAATAGTGGTAGTGGTGGTGCCGGTGGCCACCATGAACTCAGGCTGTAGGTGTAATTCCCAACAGGTGTCACCACATAGTACCTAGTGCCTAGGCTCTTCATAGGTAGGAGGGCAGTGGCACCCACAGTGTAGCCTTTGGTGCTGACAGACACCATGGAGGTATCAGTGCTGGCCTGGACCACCAAGGTTTTATGGGAAGTGCGGCTTCCAGTGAGTTCCAGGTTAGCAGAGAGGGGCAAGGGCACAGTGACATCTGGCCTCAGGGTGATGCTCTGGGTGACAGAGTGTCCTAGGCTGACTGTGTGATGCTTTTATCCCCAATCGTCTGTTCTGTTTATGCTGAATAATAAGTTTTGCACCTTTAAAACTTATTCCAAGAGTGAAGTGGGGGGAGAAGAAGCACAGAATTTGTTTTCAGAAACTGCACTCGCTCCTCCACATTCCTGCTCCTGGACTGTGTTGTCTGCAGATGGACAGACAGCGAGACAGAGCTCTCCTTTGCTTTTTAGTTAGTTTTAACTAGTTGAGGCAAAGAAGTTCCCTAGACTGTAGCTTTTCCTTTCCTTTAGACCTACTCAAACCTGCTCTGGACTGAACACCCAGAAAAGCACAGGCAACTCACACCTGTAGCCCAGTGGGCCGGGCCTGGGCTGTGGCATTTCCAGTGCTGGAGGGACTGATAAAAGACTGAGTGAGCCGAGCTACAGCCCAAGAGGGAAGATTTTTCTGAGTTTGTCTCTCTTTTAGAGCGGCAAGAAGTTTTATTGTTTAATATTGTTTAGGTTTTCTTGTTTAATAAACAGTTTTTTCCACTTTTCTCCAAGAAAGTATTTTTTTCCCAAACCGGTTAAAGAGAGAAACCGATTAAATCTGCCTTCTAAAAAAACCCTTTAAAGGTTCTCTCCCAAATTTGCCCTAAACCAAGACACAGAGCCACCGCAGAGTGTCACTGACACCTGGATGTCAGCAGGGACATAGGAGGTGGGCAGCAGCTGCAGCTATGCACTTATGCACTGGAGGACTCATCATCGTTCTGTGGGAACATGGCCAGGAACTCGTGGCCCCAGTAGCTGGCACTGGAGAGTGCTGGGAAAACAGCAAAAAAAAAGCAACAAAATATAATTTTTATATTAACGAAGGGGTTATACAAAGGGGGCTTTTACATGTTTATACTGATATTTTTATATCAATTCTATATGTGTTTGTATATAAATTTTCCTATTTTACAGTATAAATTGTACTGCAATTACATTAAAGATATGACTGCAGTATCCAATTTATAGAGTATAGTTTTATATAGAATCATAACAGAAATTCTATTTACAGTTTGTTATGTTAATAAACAACATTTGTATTCTATTAACAAATCATTAAAATATATTTCAATGTGTTAATAATATGAAATAATGTTGTTTTACTAACTAATATTAATTATATAAAATAATATTCCTTGATACAACAATATTACAAGATATTTAAATTATTTCACCCTGTGTTCATGATATATTAATAGTATTATGTAATATACTTTAGTATATTGCTACTTATTAGCACACTGATAAAATATTATTAATATAGGACCCATATATCAGTAAAAAAATCTCAATTACATTTTAGCCTGTTATGGTATTATTATGCTTGTTATCCATTATATAACTTAGTTATATAGTTTTCTATGTTATTATTATACAGATTTCTAATTGTAATACTGTGATATACAATACTTATATTTAAATATATAGTAGTATTTTTTCTATTATTTTGTACTTAATTTTGATAAAAATATCAGCAAATATTTAATCCAAATCCATAAATCTCAAAATTAATTAAAGTAATATGAAAATAAATGCTGTGGCTATTGAATTTATTTCAGTATTAATCATAGTAGAAAATAAATTTACATGTTATTTTTATAATTATATACAGCAGCAGATGATTTATATTTTCCCTATAAAATTTTACAGATAAAGATTTTAAATAATTTTATTTCTTGTTTCATAGAAACAGTTTGGGAAAAAATGGTAAAAATCAAGCTAAAATAAGCAGTATGGAGCAAAATTACAAAGGTAAAGAGTATATTAGAGACCAGAATAGAATTAATATACCATTATATTATACTATATTGCAATATAATCTATCATTATACATAATTAATATAGCAATTATAATAGTTGATATTACATTGTAACACAAACTATAATAATATATAATTATGTTATTAAAATAATATCCATAAAATGCATACAATTATAATACATTATAATACAATAACATAATGTCATTCATATAACGTTATGCAACTCTACATCATATTACACTGTAAAATAATCTTTTACTGTATTATATAATTATATTTATATTAATTTATAGGTATTCTATAATTTATAATTCTATTAATAACTAGATAGTCATATATAATAGCAATATATTCTGTGCTTTATTAATAAATGCACTAATATACTATATAAATAGAAAATATATTACGTGTTTTTGTAGTCCACATTTTTTGTACTTCTATATAAACTTTTAAATTTTATACTGAATTTTCACAGAAATTTTTACTAAAAAATGCAAATCAAGAAAAATGATAATAACATAATTACAGCAGAATAGATCATACGTTGTATTTTTAATATAATTACAGTAGAGATATTATACATTCATATAGAAGTATAGAAATGTATGTATATTATTAATATATCCCCAACATATAAAGATATAGATAAGTATTAATAAGCAATTATTGTTCTATTATTCAATATTATGCTATTCAAATACACTATTTAATATGATCAATAGCCAATTAAAATTGTATGTGTTTTGAATAACATAAAATGTATATATTAAAAAATATATAAAATATATAAATATATTAAAGGAAAACTAAGCAAAAGATACTTTAAAAGGATCAAAAATATTTTCATGGCTTCTTCTAATCCTATAAAACAACAAAATAGCCCTTTTTTGCCCCAAAACAGGTTAAAAGGTTACAAAGACTGGCTATCTTCTCCTAACTAAAAGAAGAAAAAAAAATGCTTGAGATTGTCAGAAGAAAAAAAAAACATGAAAATGAGATAAAAATTTATTAAAACTTGGTGTACATATAAAAGCCCAGCATAAGATTTTTTTTAAATTAAAAAAAAAAAAAAAAAACAAACAGGGAATTGGGGATTTTGGGAAAAAAATTAATTCTCCTAATTTTTTCTGGAAAAAATGGAATTTGAGTGTTTTGGGGTAAAAATAGGGAATAATGAGGTTTTACTGTGAATAAAAAGTAGGATTAAAGGGGGCTTTCTGAAATAATACATGAAAAAGAGTTGTTTCTCTAAAAAGGGGGATTTTGAAGAAAAATCAAGAGGCAAATAAGCCATTGGGATTTTAATAGTTAGAACAGAGTGAAAGAGTTTTTTTTTCTTTAAAAATACCTGAAACCTAAAACAGAGTTCAAGAGGGCTTTTTTCCTTAATGACTAAATTTTTAAAGTAAAATTAAACCAGAAAAAATAATAAACAATAAAATATAAAGGGAATAAAAAGTTGTTTGTTTGTTTTTTTCTTAAAAACACTATCTAAAAATTGGGTTGATAAAAGGTTTTAATGAAAATTAGAAAAAAGCCAGGAAAATAAGGAATAAAGGTGTTTTTTTTTCCTTAAGAACCAACTGCTTTTACAAAAAAAAAAAAAAGAAAAGAAAATAAAAGAATTTTTTTCATTAAAAAATATCTTTTAAAAATAAATCTTTTTTCCCTGGAAAAAAAAATATAAATCCAGCACATGGGGTTTTGTCCTGGAAAAACATTAAACCTGATCATTAGAATTTTAGCTAAAAAACCAAAAAAAACCCCCAAAAAAAACACCCCAAAAAATAAACTGAAATAACCAGGACACTTTTTTTTTCTGTAGAAAAGTAGAAAGTGTAGAAAGTGAGGAAAAAGGGGATTTTTTTCCCATGAAAATTAATGAGGCATTCATGAAAATATTGGAAGAGTCTAAAGGCTTTTGGATTAAAAAAATATTTCAAAATGGGTTTTTTGGTTAAAAATAATAAATCTGCAGCTGAGAGGTTGTTGGAGAAAATGTAAAATGATGGAAGAGGGGAATTTTCTGGCAAAAACAAGCCCAGGGATTGAGGATTTCATTTTCTGTGCTAAAAAGCATGGAAATATGTACAAAATCCAGGAAATTTGGGGATTTTGTGTGGAAAACAGGGGTTTTACAGAAGGAAAGGAAGAGCCACCAGATCCCATCTTGTGCCATCCCTGCGAAAAACACCAAAAATCACTAAAAACTGTAATTTTATGGGAAAATCCATGTGGAGCCCTGGGGTGTCTCCAGAAGCCTGAAATAACTCCCAAATTACCCTAAAAATCTCTTTTAATACCCCAAAATGCTTTTTCACCCCAAAAAACCTCTTGGGACTTATTTTGGCCCCCACTGCCCCCAGATCCACCTGAAACATTCCAAATTCTAAAAATTTTGCTCAAAATTCCCCAAGCTTAGATCAAAATGGTTTTTCTTCCCAAATTCTCCCATTTTGGGTCAAAATATTTTTTCCCCCAATTCCCTCTCTTTTGGTAAAAATGGAATTAAACAGAGATAAAACATCCCTCCCCCTCATCCTCCCCCTACCTTGAGGCCACATCAGATTCACTCCAAAAAAAGATTATTTTTAACTAAAATCACCTAGATTCATGTCAAAATGGGGTTAAAATGCTGACAATCGCCGTCCCCACCAACCCCTGCCTTTGATGCTATCTCAATACCCCATTTCCACCAAATACACACTAAAACTTCATGGAAATGATGAATTTTCCCCCAATTCCTCCCAGTTTCAATCAAATGGGGTATTTTTTTTTGCCCAACATCCCCCAAATTCAGATCAAAATGGAGCTCAACATCCAGGAAAACCCTTCACTCACCTTGTCCCAAACAATCCCTCCCAAATGCTCAATTTGGCCTCAAAAAGTGATCCCCCAAAAACTACCTGGGGATTCCCTCAGCCCTCTGAGCCTCCAAAATCACAAGGTCCCTATGGGAAGATGGGGGCCCCTGGAAGGGTTTTGGGGCTCCTGATAAATCACATAGAGAAATTTTCAGTTGCTCTGAAGGTGCTGGATGGAGCTTTAAGACTAACTGGCAAAAAAGCTGAAAGGATGTAAAGGTATGCACAGAGGATCACAAGCATAGCTGGAGCCAGTGGACAAATAGGTAATGAGGAATATAGTGGAGTTTTTGTCAAGTTATGTAACACGAAGTAACAGTGCATGCTCAAGGAAAAAAGGTTCAAGGACAGGTCAACTGTAATATGGAAATATTCTGTGAATATGACCACCAGAGACCTGTTCACAGTCCCTTCAGGACCATACCATGTGGTCAAGTTTCACTGCAGACCTCAGACTGAAGGAGAAATCCTTCAGTGTGTCCTGCACAGATAAAGAACACCTGCTTTCTAATGCTTCAAATTTTCTTAGAAAATTTATTTGCCATCCAATTTTGGTATAATTCCCTTGGATGGGCTTATGGATCTAAGGGGAGCTGAGAGAGTCCTGTCAGGATTTGTGGGTCCCTGGGAGGGTTTGGAGTTTCTAGGGGAGATTTGGGGGGTCCATGGGGGAGATTGGGGGTCTCTGTCAGTGGGATCCCAGCTCTCTGCCACTTTAACTGCCCCGAGGGCATCCCAAACCACATGGAGACCACCTCGACCCTCCTGGACCACCAAGTCCCCCTCTAGGATGCCCAGAACCACACCAACTTCCCTCCACCCCACAGCTTTCCCTGCGGATCCCAAACCTCTCTGGGACCTTCAAAACTACCCCAGTGACCCCCAGAAATCCCTGGCCATCTCTCAGCGGCCCCAGACCCACAAACCCCTCCAGGGATCCCCATTTATGCTCCAGGGCCTCCCTCATTGCCTCCAGAGCCCCCATACCCCTCCGGGAATCCCCAAAGCCCTCCCACGGACCCCTCCCTCCCCCGCTGCGCTCGGCGCCGCCGCTTCCCGCCTTCCCCCTCTCCCGCCTCCCATTGGTCACAGCGCCTGCCCGTCCCCGCCCTTAACCAATCAGCGCCCGAGCTCGGAGCGCTGAGGCGAAACCAAACGAGAGCGCGGGCGATGGAGCGGGTGAGGCCTGAGGGGACGGAGGGGGGGATTTGGAGGATCCCGGAGGGGAATCTGGGGGGCCCCGCGTCACTTCCCTCATACCGCCCGCAGAGGCTCAGCCTGGAGCAGCGAACGGAGCATCTGGTGCAAAGGAGGTGGGAGAGTAGCACGACCTCAAGTGCCCCTCGGGATCCCCAAGTGCCCCCTGGAGGCCCCAGTCCGCCCCCCCGTTCCCTCAGTGTTCTCCCAGACTCCAAGTGCTCCCCAGACCCCCAGATGCCGCCCCAGACCCCTAAGTGCCTGCCAATTCCCTCCCTTGCCCCAATGTTCTTCAAGAGCCCTCAGGGACCCCCAACTACCCTACCCGATGCCAGGTGATGCCCCGGACCCCCCATTCTGCCCATAAATGAGTCCCGCAGCCTCTCAAATTCCTCCTGAGACCATCAGCCCTGCAGGGTCAGTGCAGGGTCAGCATTTCGGGGGTCCTCGCCCCTCCCTAACCCTCTCCTCCCCCACAGCCAGGCCCAACTCAGGGCCCGCCCCCCCGGGACGGAGAGGGCGAAGCCTCTGCTTGACTCTGCCCCCTACAGCTCCACCCTCGATGACCCCCTCGTCCAATGGCGCTTGAGGCGATACCGAGGGGAGGAGCCCGCACTGGACACGCCCCTGGTGGGCAGAGCCATGGTGGGCTCTGCTGCTCCCCAGGGCTCCCTGCAGGGAGTGCCACGGGGGAGGTCCCATGACCCCCCCGGGGCCCTGCAGGGGGCAGTGCCCTGGCAGTCACGTGACCCACCTGAGGCCCCATGGCTATTCAGGAGACACTTCTGCAAGCACCAGGGGGTGTCTTCACCCCAGGCTGGCTCCCAGGAACCCTTGTGGCAGGATGCATGCTGGAGGCCACATGACTCCCACAAGGCCCTCCAGCCAATGAGGAACAGCTCTCTGGATACCCAGCAGGAGGCACAATACTCACAGTTCCGTGACTACCACCATGCCCTGTGGCAAATCAGCAGCAGCTGCTGTGCACCTCTGCACCAGGGGGCACCACCCTGTGGAAAGCGAGAGTCCCATGAGCCTTTGCTGCAGGAGCCATTTTGGGAGTCACATGACTGCCTTGGGGCTCTGTGGTGTGCACCATATTGGAAGTCACGTGACTCCCAGGAAGCCCTGCAGCCTGCAAGAGAGGTGCTTCCTCAGCCCCTGTGCCAGGGAGGGCCAGGCTTGAGGTCACATGACCCCCGTGAGGCCTCACAGCCAATCAGGAGCAGTGCATGTGATGCCTTACACGGGGCACCGTGGCAGCAGCCAGTGGGTGAGGCACCAGAGGAGCCCTTGAGGGTCATGGGGGTCGCTTAAGGGTCATCGGGTCACTTGTGGGTCATGGCGGTCACTTGTGGGTCATGGGCGTCACTCGAAGGCTGGGGGGTGATTGAGGGTCATGAGGCACCTTTGTGGGACTGGCGGGCATTTGTGGGTCAGAGGGGTCACAGGTGGGCCTGGATGCACCCTTTTGGGCCAGGGCGTCACTGGTGAAGCTGGAGGTGCCCTTGTGGGCTAAGGTGGTCATTTGTGGGCCAGGGGCGGTCACTTGTGGGGTGAGGGGGACAGTTGTGGGTCAGGGGTCACTTGAGGGGCTGAGGGGACACTTTTGGGTTGGGGAGACACTTCTGGAAGTCCCTTGTGGGGCTGGGGGAACACTTGTGGGACTGCCACCCCCCTGTGACATGCAGCCCCCCCAGGCCGTCTTGAGGACCCCCTCCTCTGGATGCTGCGATACCACCGCCGGACCATAAGGGGACACCTTCGGTAGGATATCCACGCCCCCAAATTTCAGGGGTCTGCCCCTGTGCCTACCCTAGGTCCCCCTAACTCCCTATTTGCTCTCCCTTCCCCCTCCCAGGGCCATCGAGACTCTCCTGGAATGCCCACCTGGGCACCCCCAACCCATGGTGGGGCCAATAAAGCAATGACACCCCAAAATTGCACCAGGGAGGTGGGGAGATCCCCAAAACTCCCTTACCTCCCCCACTGTTGGAATTGTCCCCAATTCCCTCTCCCCCTAAACGTTCCCAAGAGTATTTGAGGGGTTCTGGGGGCTCAAAAGAGGCTGTTGGTGGGGTAGTGGGTGTCTGTCTATAGGGGGTCCGGGAGGGTATATGGGGTGTTTGGAGGGGCTCTGAGGCTGCAGAAGGGATTTGGTGAGAGCTGGAAATCGGGAGTGGTTGGGAGGGCAATGGGTGTCTATAGGGCATCTAGAAGAGGTCTATGGGAGACTCTAGGAGTGTTGGGGAAAATTTGAAAGATATTGGGGGTCCAGGAAGGGGTTTGGGGGGGATCCTTGGGCTTTGGGGGATCTTTAACGGTATGGGGGTCTGTGGGATGTTATGGGGGGCCCAGGACAGCGCTGGGGGGTCTGTGGAGACCAGGCAGTGTATAGGGACGCCTGGGGGTTTATGGGGCATATCGGGACAGGGAACCCCCAAACCCGTGGGAACGGGGCTCACCTGTGGGAACGGGGCTCACCTGTCTTCTTCACCTTCACACGGCGGATGTGGCACCGGGGGGTTCTGGTATCCCTCCGCTCCTGAGGGTGCTGTGGGTGGGGTCATGGGGGTCGTCAGAAACTCCCCCTGAGCCCCCAAAAAACCCTCGTGAGCTCCCGCCTCCCATTGGCCGCTGGTTCCGCGCCAGTGTGTTCAGTTCCTGGACTACAACTCCCGAAAGACTGCGGGGCCCCGTAGGACGCCGATACGGCCGGGACTGCGGTTCCTATCATGCCCCACGGCCCCTGAGAGTCCCGTCAGAGCCGGGACTGGCCCCTAAGTACTGTCCCAGCTGCTCCCCAAGTGCTTCCCTGAACCGTAAGTGCCCCTGGGGCCCCATAAGTACCCCCAGTTTCCCTCTCCTGACCCTCAAGTGCTCCTCAGGGTCCCTAAGTCCGCCCGCCCCCCGTCCCCTACTTGCCCCCAAAATGCTCCCTTTGTGTACCCTTGGACTCCCAAGTGCCCCTCCAGACCCTTTAATGATCTCGTAAGTACCCCCCAACTGGCCTCCAAGTGCCCCTCGAGTGTCTCCTGGGAACTGGCGGGATGACAACAATGTAGAGAAAGACCCTGACCCTATCACAGTATCAGCAACAGTTCAGCCTTTAATTAAAATTTGAATCAAAACCGCAATTGCCGATGTGGGGGATGGATGAGCCCCCCCACTTTTTCATGCCACTGCCGTGGCCCCGCTTGGAGCCAGGGAAATTGCAGGAAAAACATTCCTGCATGTTGCACACATCAAAAATTTAATGGGAATCGGGAACAGAATCTGTGTGCTGAGTTTCCCTGACAGGTGGAGCTAAATCCTGTCAGATGAAGAAGAGGTTGAGAGGACTTTGGGGACCTGGAGTATACACTCCTGTAGCCCACCCCAAAAAACCCCAGAGACCCCCTTCATCCCCTACAGACTCCCCAGTAGATTCCAAATACCCTTAGAATGCCCTCAAAATGCTCCATAGCTTCCGCCCCCAAACACCCTATAAACCCTCAGGGACCCTCCCAAACCTCCCTCTAAAACCTCCTGAGGCTCTCTAAAATAACCCATAAATCTGCCCAAACCCTCAGCACTCCCCCGCACCCCCCAAAAGGGGCTACCCCAGGTGGCCACAACAGTCATGGACTGCCTGAACCACTTCTTGGGCTGATATGTATGTAGGTACAAATCTAATAGAGATATAAAATATAACACAGAAAGGGGCCTCCAAGAGAGTTGGGGAGGGTCTTTGTCTGGGGACAGGATGGAGGGTTAGGGTTTTCACCTTCCAGAGGGCAGGGTTAGATGGGATACTGGGAAGAAATTCCTCCCTGTGAGGGTGGTGAGACCCTGGCACAGGTTGTCCAGAGAAGCTGCAGCTGCTTCCTCCCTGGAATTGTCCAAGGCCAGGTTGGACAGGGCTTGGAGCAACCTGGGCTAGTGGAAGATGCCCCTGCCCATGGCAGGGGGTGGATTGAGATGACCTTTGAAGTCCCTTCCAACCCAAACCAGCCTGGGATTCTAAAAGTGGGGGAGGTTTGGGGTGGGTGACCTTGGCTGACCCCAGGTGCCCCCCCAGGCTGCTCCATCACTCCAGCTTCAGGAAGAGACAGCAAGAGAAAACCTGATGAAAAAGCTCCGGGGGAAGATGGGTCCCCAGATGGGGGATGTGAGTCCCTCAGGAACTGCTCCTGGTTGCTTTCCATGGGCTGAGTCCCTCAGGTGGAGGCACTTGGGGCATGACTCCTACCCAACAGGCGTCCCAGTGGGGGAGAAGACAGGTTAAGCCTCTTGATCCAGCCTGTACTGATCCCTCTGCAGAGTCTTTCTGCCCTGCAGCAGATCCACACTCCCACACAAGTTGGTGTCATTTGTGAACTTAGTCTGACCTCCACTTGATCCCCCCCATCCAGATCATTAATAAATATGTTAAACAGGACTGCACCCAGCACTGACTCCTGGGGTCACCCACACGTAATTGGGTGTTACGGATAGAGTGGGAGCTTCAGACAAGCCCTGTTTTAGGCTAAGATTTTTGGAGCTTGAATTAGGTGGCCTGCACTAAAACCACTCTGGCTCACAAGAGTGGCAGATCAGGTCTATTATAAAATGAGTTATTTATTGAATAGACAGGAGATAATAGACAAAAGGTCTTGAACAGAGTTACTTACTACACAGTATAAAACAAAAGAACTACTAGTAGATTACATAAAACAGTGCACAACATTAAGGTATCTATATCAAAGCTAGGAAAGAAATAGTATAGATTAGGAGTCAATGTAATTTACCACCAAACTGGCAAGAGTGTGCACAGAGTCCTTTCACTCAATCCTCAAGAGAGGAACCATAAAACCAGCATCCTGACTTTGGGGGAAATGCCCCAGACATTTCCAGGGAACGTGCAGAAGACTTCTACTTTGTGAAAGTTTGGTGTAGCTTTAATAGATTGTGAAGTTTCTGTCAGAAATACCAGCTTATCTTTCCACAATCTTGCTTCCACAGCAAGATGTTTATTGTCAGGTAGAAGAGTGTCACTTCCATGGCACCCAAATAACCACAAGACAAGCAGTCTTTAGTGATTTATTTCACCAGTTAGCAAGCTCTTGAGGCAGGGAACATGTCTTGCTAAACTGACCCCAGCTGGATTTAGTTCCATTCCCCACCACTCTCTGGGCTTGAGCATCAGCCAGTTTTTCATCCAGCAAACAGTTCCCCTGTCCAATCCATGTGCAGCCAGCTTCTCCACTGTCAAAGGCTTTATGGATGTCTATAAATGTACATCCACCACCCCTCCCTACTGATTGGGTCATTCTGTCACAGAAGGACCTGCCTTTCCCAAACATGCACTGTCTGTGCCTGATCCCCTGCACATATCCTGCACATGCTGTAGAATAGCACTCAGGATGATCTGCTCCATGGCCTTCCCCAGTACAGAGGTCAGGCTGACATGATACACAGAAAGACTCTAAAACTCTAAAAGACAAAGTGAGTTATAAAGTAGGTATGTATTTTTTTGGCTGGGCGCATGTGGGATACTTCTGCAAAGGCATGTGCATCTACTCGCTCTCAGCATTCTTTTTCATCCTCTAAAATGTTACATATACATTAGATTTTGCAATACATTTATGCATAATGATTTCCTGGCTCCACCTTATCCCATCCCCTTATGTATGCTAATTAACTTATCAGTTCCTTGCACCTGTGTACTTGTCTCTGGTGGTTGTCTTGGGGGTCACAGGGGGATGAAGTAAGTAGTCTTCATCAATGTTGACATTCTCACCCTGTCTTGTACATGCTTACTGATCCAGTTTGGGGGTCAGAGGAGCCTTGTTGTCTTGGTAGTCTTGTAACTTTGTCCTGTTTTGATGAACATCATCCTTCCCCTATCACACATCCTTGCATTCTTTTGTATTGCTCTCGCACGTACACTGTGTCTTCCCTTTACAGGTAGTTAGCACAGTAAAATGCAGCAAATATTAAGCAATATATATAATCTAAATATCTATTTCTAATCAATATCCCTCTAATTGCTAACCCCATGTCTCAGACAGGTCTGGAGCTCCCTGAATCCTCCTTCCAATCCTTCTCATAGAAGGGCAGCACTTTTGCTAATTTTGAGTCAACAGGAACTCTTTCAGTTTACCAGAGCTTCTGAGAAATGAGTGAAATAGGCTTGGCCAGCTCTTTCTCCAGCTCCCTCAGGTGCATCTCATTTGTGCCCAAGGACTTGTATGTGTGTCTCATTGGCAGAGCAGGTCACTGACTGTTTCCTCCAGTCAGTGGATTCAAGGGCTTCACTCAGCTCCCTGTCACCCATTTCCAGCCCTGAGAGCTAAGCATCCTCAGGACAACTGGGTTTGGTATTAAAGACTGAGCCTTTTCCTCCTCCTTGACACGGCACTGCCTTCTGCACCCAGCAAAGGATGGAGACTTTCCTGAGCCCTCGTTTTGTTGCCAAGGGATTTATAGAAACTTTTCTTATTAACTTTAATCACACCGGCCAAATTAAGTTCCAGTTTGGCTTTGGCCCTTCTAATTTTCTTGCTATATCACCTCACAACATCCTTGTAATCCCCTAAATTTTCTGCCTCTCTTTCCAGAGATGACACATGCTCTTTTTTGCCCCGAGTTCCTGCCTAAGGGTTAGGGTTAGGCCTCTCTTTTACAAGGCCAGTCATTTTCCCACACTGGCTTGTCCTATGGCACATGGGCACAGCTCCTGGAGCTTTAAAATTTCCTTTTTTAAAGAATCTCCAGCTTTCCTGGATTCCTTTTCCCTTCAGGACTGATTCCCAAGGGACTCTGTCAATGGATCTCCTAAAAAGGACAAAATGTGCCCTCCAGCAATCCAAGGGGGCAGTCCTGCTCCCCTGTCCTTTTTATCCCCACGGTGAAAAACTGTCATTTTGTGGTTGCTCTGCCCAAGACACTCCCAAATACCACATCACACTCCACTGATGGAATCATAGAATCAGAGAATGGTGTGGGTTAGAAGGGACCTTAAAGAGCCTCTACTTCCAACCCTCCTGCCATGGCCAGGGACAGATTCCACTAGACAAAGTTGCTGCAAGCCTTGCCCAAGCTGGCCTTGGACACTTCCAGCAATGGGGCAGCCACAGCTTCTCTGGACAACCTGTGCCAGGACCTCACTACCCTCACAGGGAAGTTTTTTCCTAGAAGCTGATCTAAACCTGCTCTCTGTCAGAGGGGAGCCATTCTCCCACATCGTGTTGATTTACCAAAATATGAATATTGATCTAATATTGTATCCAACTGAGACAGACAAAAAACTCTCTAACAGTTTAAAGTTAGAAAGTGTATGTTTATTGCGACAGCTGGGCAGTACGTGGGATAATTCCTCCCTATTGCACACTGCAAAAACCACAATTATTACAAAGCCCGTTTATTTACAGAAGTCTTTAATACACAAAATATGAATTCATATTGATATCCCTGTCACTTCCTCTGCTCCGCTTCATTCGTTCTGACCTTTCTACCTTTTCAGTGCATACATGACGAATCCTATAGTATTCCTGTGTTCTATGGATTCCTCAAGTATGGGAAGTCTGCAACTGTTTTTGTGTCCCTGAAATCTGTTTATCACATTCTGTTTTTCATGATAAGCATAGCTACCCAAACATAAAGTTGACAAGCAATGAGTTACTAGATCCTGGATATCTTATCTAAGATCAAGCTACTGTTAACTGTGAGCAGAGCCTATTTATCTACTTCTGCTAACTCAGCAACATCTAATTTAACTATCATCTTAGCTTTCCTAAAATTCTTAATTCTTCAAAATTAATGTCTCACTATCACTTCAGGCCCATCACCAAGACCCATGGCTGACACCAGTCCTGGAGCAGCTTCATGGAGATCCATTGCTACAAGTGGTTGCCGTGGGCATGAGCTGAGGCCTGTCACAGATCCTGTTGCTATGGCAACCACTTGGTATCTCATTCTGAGGGTCAGTTACCACAGCATTGTCAATGGACCTGCTCCTAAATATTTTCTTGGCCCAGGAAAAAAATTGGACCAAGTCTTGACTCAGCTATGATCCTGGACTGCTGTGTGTTGGAGACTGAAATACTATCGTTTATGGCTTAAACATCCTCATGAAGAACTTTTGCCTATTATAGTAAAATTGTTTTACAAAAGCTGCAGAGAAGACCACCACACCCTGAATAGGGCCCTGACTGAGGGCTTGCACTGCTCACTGATAAAGATAAGAGAAAGTAATGACTCAAGGCTGAGGACATTCATAGAGTACAAGCCTAATACCTTCTTAGTGGAGACCACAGCCCCGGGGCTAGCACCTGCCAGACTCCAACAGACCCTTCCAACAAAGGGTGGGGGGAAGAGAGGTTTTGGGTGTGTGATGATGTGCCTCTGGTGAGAGGCAGTTAACACCCAACCTCTGCTGTGCAGACCAGCTCAGTTGTGAGGCCCCTTCACCCCAGGAGAAGCTGCATTTACATGAAGGACAGAGGGGTGTCATGGCCCATCAAAGGCCCCAGACCCTGCACCAGAGCACTGCAGCATAATGCAACAGAACCACAGTGTTGTAATGGTCAGTATCAAACTGGCCTCCTGCAAGGAAGGCATATGGGCATTCACTCCTGCCCAAAATGTATATTTATCCATTGGACTCTATATTTCTCAGTGTGGCGTGGTGGTGTGGTGCCGCATGGCAACATGGCCCCTCACCACCCAGAAGATCAGATGGAGGGGAGCAATGAGACTGATTGGGACCCCCAGAAGGGTAATATGCTTCTACCTAATTCCTGTCCCCTCCTGCCCCCCCACACACTTCCTTCCTTCTGTTATAAGTTAGGGTAAATAATTTGTCCGATCCTTTAGAGATTGATTAGAAAATTTATTGATTACAGCAAGCAATGACAAGCAAACAGCGCTGGGTGTAGCCGGGGAGTCAGTGCTCCGCCAACGGCTCACACCGTTTCCCTTTTCCCACGGTCCTTTATTCTCCCCCTTCTTCCGCGTTTGTGGCTTTTCCGTGAGTACTCTGCGCATGCGCCTCCAGTTGCAGGGGGTCGCCTTCTGCTCTCTGGTGGTCGTCTGGATGAAGGCTCTCCTCCTCTTCCTCATTGGGGGTTTATGATCCTGTAACAATCTTTCCATAGATGGTTACACACCTCCCGTCCCTAGTTGTACAATCAACTTAAGGAGACAGAATATCCTCTGGTTTCCTGTTATTCACAAAAGCCTCCTCCTTTGTCTGAGCTCCTGTTTAATGATGAGCAAAGAGGCTTCTCTTACCTATTACAATCCCCTCTTTTCTTTTTCTTTATTTTGTTCATCAAATCTTTTTAATTCCTGTAGGCTGAGGGCTAAGGTTTCATTAGCCTCAAGATCCTCAGGCATGGGTTCATATTTAGCTCTAATCAGCATGAGGTGTGCAGGTTCTAATCTTCCCTTTATTATAGTGAGGATTTTATTAAAGATACAGGGGCCGAAGGTGATTCCTAATATTAATAAAATCAGGGGGCCTGCAATGGTGGATAATAGAGTAGTCAGCCACGGAGAGCTGTTAAACCAAGTTTCATATCAGCTGTGTTGGGCTTCCCTTTCCCTTTTTCATTTCTCCAGTCCTTCTCTTAGTTTTGCCATTGTATTTCTGACTACTCCTGTATAGTCAGCATAAACACAAAATTCCTCTCTGAGGGCGGCAGATAGGCTTCCTTGTTGCAAAAATAATAAATCCAACCCCCGTCTGTTTTGTAGAACAACTTCAGATAAGGACCTTACAGATTTTTCTAACGCCAAAATTGACTGTTCAGTTTTAGTGAGGTCTTCATTGTGAAAAATGCATATTTTATGATTGGCTTTTTGCAAATATTAAATTGAATACTATATGTGTTATGTTATATTGATTAGAAGTGCTGTATTAACATTTTAATAGTATGGTAAATGTAGTTTTGTAGTTAAAATAGAACCTATGTATGTGGGGTTTTTTTTTACTAACTCAAGCAAGAGATGAGATAATGAAGAAACTCTTCACACAGAGATGACAAGGATGGGGGCCCATAAAGAATTACTGCCTCCTTATCGGAAAAGACAAACATTCTTCCACCTTCTCTCTGTCTTTATGGAACCACCAGGATTAAGGGGAAGAAGTTGACAAAAACCAGAAAAGTTCTTAATTTGCAAGGAATTTATGCATCATGTATGAGATGTATGAATATGCAACAGGCTACTGCTTTTAAAGATTATTCCTTTGTTCACAAGGCATGCTTATTGGGCTTAAGTGCCCGAGAGCATCCGGACGTCCGTAATTCTTTGCTTTTTATTGTCTTGTAATTGTCCTAACTCTAAATTTTCATTACTCTAATTGTATTACTATTTTTATAACCATTTTATTATTATTAAACTTTTAAAATTTTAAAAACCAAGTGATTGGCGTTTATAACATATACTATATTATACTATAACTATATTACACTATATCGCACTAACAAGAACTATCACTAACTAACTAGAAAACCCATGACTCTCTGCTGAGAGTCCTGACTGTCTTGGTTCAGGGCAAAATTGGGAGAGTACCCCTTAAGGGGTTCCTCTAGAAAGCAGATTCAATTGGCTCCTCCCCCACAACTGGTTTGGGGAAAAAAAAAATTCCTCGGAGAAAAGTGGAAAAAACTGTTTACTAAACAAGAAAACCTAAACAATATTAAACATTAAAAACTTCTTGTCACTCTAAAAAGAGGGACAAACTCAGAAAAATCTTTCCCCCCCACCAAGGCTGCAGCTCGGCTCACTCAGTCTCTTATCAGTCCCTCCGGCACTGGAAATGCCGTGGCCCAGGCCTGGCCTGCTGGGCCACGGGTGCGAGCTGCTGGTGCTCTTCTTGGTGTTCAGTCCAGAGCAGATTTGAGCAGGTCCAAAGAAAAGGAAAAGCCACAGTCCAGGGAGCTTCTTTGCCTCAGCTAGCTAAAACTAACTAAAAAGCAAAGGAGAGCTCTGTCTCGCTGTCTCTCCGCCCGCAGACAACACAGTCCAGGAGAGGAATGTGGAGGAGCGAGTGCAGTTTCTGGAAACAAACTCCGAGCTTCTTCTCCCCCCCCCTTCACTCCTGGAACAAGTCTTAAAGGTGCAAAACTTATTATTCAGCATAAACAGGACAGACGATTGGGGATAAAAGCATCATACAGTCAACCTAGGACACTGACAGACATGTGGATCCAATTGGTCAATTAATTCAAAACACCATCACCGGAATCCAATCAAGCAATCACATTGGGTAAACCACATCCTGCATGGGCAAAAACACAGGAGCAGCAAATGAGATAAGAATTACTTTGATTCTCTTTTCATTGCTTCTCTCACAGCTTCATTCAGGAGAAAACCTGTGAAAGCTAAGTCTCTCTGTGTTCAGAGGGCATGTGAATACCACACCCACAGAGCATCTGCCACCATCCATGAGTCAGTGCAGAGGCAGAGAGTTGGCCACTTCTCTCATTCAGCCATATCCAAAGCCAGCTAGATGGCTTTAAGCTTTAAGCTCTGTAACCTGACTAGATCCACCTTGTCCTTCAGTGGCTTCCATAAGCTGTCATGTAGAACTCCATACAGCAGCTTTCCATTTTTGACACATTTCTACAATATGGCAGGAACCATCAGTAAAGAGAGAGTGACGCTTTTCATTTCCTGGTAGTCAGGGCCTCCTTAGCACATGCCACCTTCACCTCTTCCCCTTCTGATGATAATCTGAAATTTTTGCCTCGGGGCGAGTTCGTAATGACTTCCAAGATGTGTTTTCCTTCGAACATCCAGGCCCAGCACTGGCAGTCGGGTGCCAGAACTTGCAGTGTGGTGTACGGGTATAGCTAGCCTCATATCCTTTCTATCCCAGACTCAAGAACCATAGGGTGGTCCTCAAACATCCCCAGGTCCCTTCTGACGGAGGCTCCAGGGTGGACCATTATCCCTGGCTGCAGTGTGGAACATTTTTTCCACACCTTGTCCTGACCTGACTGGTCCAACAGCTACTGTAGGAACAATCTCCTCTTTAATTTGTTCAAAAGCTTGTTGTTGTGAAGGACCCCACTTGAAATCAATCTTCATCCATGTCTGTCACATGATAGAGAGGGTTTACAATCTAACTGTAACCTGGAATATGCATTCTTCAAAATACCACAGTGCCAAGAAAGCCTGTGTTTCCTTCCTGTTGGTCAGTGGGGACATGGCTACATGGCTGCTATTTTGTTGACCACATCCACTGGTGTTGTCATGTCCACTCAGAGTCCACCTGAGTGACTCGGCTAGACAGGCATGACAGCAGCAGAGGGCACTCCCTTGGGATCCCTCGGGTTTTCCAGGAGTATCTCTGGAGGAGTGGCAGACAAGAGGTCCGCAGAAGGAAAGAGGCTGACTCTTTTCAGGGGTAAAAGTCCAGAGGTTTATTTGGAAGTCTTATGAGCCCAAACTGCTTCCAGTAACACCAACCAGCAAGAGCCCCGAGAGGGACTCAACAACAGTTTATAAACGGGGGAGTGGAAAGGGGAAGTGAAGGCTTAACAACCAATAGGGTAAACTTGGGGCATGGTTCTTGGGGTGACAGATAGGAGTAATAATGTATTAGGGAAGGTCAGGGGAGGGGCCTCTAGTCCTTGTCCAATCACTCGACGCCCTTGATGGAAACTTTCAGACTGTTGGGATGAGACGCCAAGTGACAGACAAGGCACCAGGGAGGGGATACAGGAATGACACAGCAGTTAAGCTGAGTCAGGGGGCAGGCTTGGGAAGGATTGACATGGGTGGAATCATAGGGGTAAAGAGGGGGTACAGGGATAAACCATTATTAAAACATAGGCATAACCAAACACAATTCAGCACACTGGAATCTGACAATGTCCATCTTGCTACTTTACTTCTAAAAACTGAATTTCCTGGGCAGGTCCCTTGACTTTACTCTCTTTTATGGTCAGCCTTCAGGAGGATCTGGACTATCTTCTCCCCTTTCTCAAAAGCTTCCTCTGGTGTGGCACCACTTTGCTGCCTTGGACTCCAGCTCATACTGAAGTTCCAACACGTCCAGCATGGCAGCACTCAGTGATGGTGTGACTTCATTCAGGGCATGGCAGTTCACTGTCAATGTCCACTCTCCACGGGACTCAGGCAGGGGCCATGTGGGGCTATTGAGGGGTGAGCCAGTCTTGCTGAGCATGCCCAGCTCTCCAGTTCATGGATCAGCTCATGGACAGCGTCCTGAAGTCCCAGTTGGTGCCATGTTGCCAATGGGACACTGTTGTGTTGGCCATCAGTACCTGCTGTTCTTCAACCCTCAGCAGTCCCACAGCAGAAGGGTCCTCTGAAAGACCAAGCAAGGGATTCAGCTGTCTTAATTTCTTCTTTCTCCACAGCAGCTCTCCCAAACCCCAGTGGTGTCCTTTAGGGTCCTTGAAATACCTCTCCTGAGGTGATCTATGCCAAGGATACAGGGAGCCTCTAGGCCAGCGACAATGCATTTTTCTGCCACTCATGCCCAGTCTGAAGGAGCACTTCAGCTTCCAGTATAGTCCCTGTTGGGATCCCTCTGTCATCCCAGAAACAGAGATGGATTCTGCCCCTGCATGATGGCATCAGGGTACATTGTCCACCCATGTCAACTAAGGCCTTGTGGTCCTGTGGCTCGGCTGTGCCAGGCCATGGATCCATATGTAGCATCCCATGAACTCTCCCACCTCGGTTAATTCCCAAGTCCTCGGCCCTGGCAACAGCAGTAACTACCCACCATAGAGTTCGTCCTCCTGGGGAGAAAAACAGTCTCCCATTTGGGCTTCTGTGCCGCAACTTCCCCTGTGTAACTTTTCCTGGTTTCTCCTTTCCCTGTCCTCTCACTGGATTGGTATCCCTGGTGGCCACCCCTCTTTCCCTGAAGACCAAACCCCTCTGATCAGCCCTTAGCTCCACCCCCCACCCCTTCCCCTTCTTAAGCTGTCTCCTCCACGTGGTCAGCCTCTTTTTTTTACCTCGCTGGGTTCCCTTCAGCCACATGTGATATCCTCCGCTGGAATAAAACCCTGCAAAAAGAGCCTTTCTTGCCTCTATTGCTGAGCCAGCTGCGGTGAGTGTTGAGTGAGGGTCTGACTGCATTGCCTAAAGGTTATCTCAACCTGCTTTTCCACAGGAGAGGCTTGTGGGGGACAGATTTTAGGCAGCAGCAACCACTACTCCAACACCCGCATTTTTAATTGGCTCACAACTGGGCCCTGACCTTGAGGCTTTAATACCAAAACCCACAAGCACAAGCAAAAAAATTATCCAAAGCTGTTTTAGAGGACATTAAAAATGCTGCTTGGAATGCTTTATTCCAAACAGCTGATGGTACTACCTGACACAATCTGCTCATGCGGGGTGTCGTGATGGTTCGTTAACTGATCCCAAAAGTGCAAAAAGGCAAACAGCAGGGAACCATCAGTTTAATCACAACAAATGCACCTTTATTTAGGTACCAACAGCAAAAAGGAAACTAAAGAATAGAGGGAAAAGAGGGGAAGGGGAATATGGCTACCACCGTTGAGACAAGATCCTCAATGTCCAGACACATGGATTCGTCGTCGTCCGTGAGGGTGCACCAAAGCCTTCCCAAAAAGTTACAGTTTATATAGTCTTTAGCCAAAGCAAGTGCATCTGGCCAGAAGGTGGACAAGACTGGTAGGCCATTGTGAAGAGCCCACTGCTCTGTGAAGCAGGTGCAGGCATGCAGGGAGAAGCCACTGCTTGTCACAACCTGTTTGAATGCAGCGTTCTGTAGAAGCACAGTGAATGCACCTGCTGACAGTAACTTGGCAAGCATCCGCGTCCACCTCGCCCAGGCCAGAACTCCTGTCAGGGGTCTTCAGGGTCCTTGCGACGGTCGTGAGGCAAATGAAGGAAACTTTGGACCGTCTCTCACACTACCCCACAATTAAGTTTTGCTGACATTCGCCAAAGCACTGATGAGCCATATATAAAATCTGTTGACAGATTAAAAGATACTGTTGATAAGCAGGTTGATTGCCCAAGGGCCAAAGAGGAGCTGCTCAATAAACTAGCAGTATCCAATGCAAATGAAAATTGTAAAAAAATCATAAGAGCACTCCCTCCAGACCCGGAACTCACCATTCACCAAATGGTGGAAGCCTGTTCCTGCCTCACAACCACTGAACACATAGTAGCCATAGCAGTCAGCAAAGGAGTAGCTGAAGCCTTTGCAGCCTCTGTAGAAGCCTTGAAGCCTCTGTAGAACATGTGATGCTATAAGTGTAATGAACTTGGTCACCTCAAGGCAGAATGTGACAAGGACTTTGTGCAGAGCTACCCCTCCACTGGTTGTCCCTCCACTGCATGCCCAGACTGTAAAGAACATTGTAAACACTGTCCACAGTTTCAGTATCGCCAGCAGGTCCAGCATCAGCCCTCTCAACAGCAGCACCAGGGAAACTTCCCGCAGAGCATAGGGCGGCACTGTGTGATGACACCAAATGCCAAGCCATTCCGTACCCCTTTCCCCACCATCCCAGAAAGCCCAAGCACCGAGAGACCGTCTGTGACACTGAGGAACAGCTCCAACTCTCCGAGGTTTACCAATACATTCAGGCAGGGCCACACGCACGCTGGTAAGCGCCCTTTCCATCCAGCTGGAGGATAAGGAGATCTACAAAATTCCTACTGGTAAATTTGGACCCTCCAATGAACCAAGGAACATTTTAATCATAGGGGACTCTAGTATTGGACCAGACCATCTGCAAGTATTACCAGAAGTTCAAACTGTGGGGCCAGGGGATGAAATTACTGTGACTGTTTCACGTGTACACCCACCTTGGTATTTGTCTAAGGGTACACACATCGCCCAAGCCTTCCTCCTACCCACCTGGACTGACATTGTACCACAAAACTCTATAGTCTTGTAGGTTCATACAGACCTATTATAGAGTGTGGTTTGTTTAACAAAGGGGACAAAGATTTTCTTCTATGTGTAGCAGACACTGGAGCAGACGTGACCATCACTTCCCGCTCCGAGTGGCCACAGGGCTGGGAACTAGTGCCAACCAATGGAGTAATCTCTGGGATTGGAGGAGCTGACACCTACATGCAAAGAAAATGAACTATCCTTATTCAAGGACCTGAGGGTCAGGTAGCCACAGTAAGACCTTTCATGGTAAGGGCACCCATCACCTTATGGGGCAGGGACCTATTGTCCCAATGGGGAGCAAGGCTAGAAATCCCCTCACCACCACAGAATTTTTAGTCAGGGCCACCGTAAATGTAGAGCGACCCACCACACTGCTCACCAGGAAAACTGATGAACCAGTGTGGGTTGATCAGTGGCCCCTCTCAAATGAAAAGCTAAAGGCACTCAAATCTCTAGTAGAGGAGCAGCTGTCCAAGGGCCACATAGTACCAGCCATTAGCCCTTGGAATACCCCTGTCTTTGTCATTCGTAAACCAGGCAAAGACAAATGGAGGCTCCTACAAGACCTCAGAAAGATCAATGAGGTCATTGAGAACATAGGCCCTCTGCAGCCCGGCCTACTCTCACCCTCAGCACTCCCCCGAGATTGGAAATTAGCAGTCATTGATATCAGAGATTCCTTTTTTAACATCCCGCTCTATCTCAGAGATGCCCCAAGGTTTGCATTTTCTGTTCCATCAATTAACAGACAAGCCCCTCTCAAAAGGTATTAATGGAAAACTGTTCCTCAAGGCATGAAAAATTCCCCAGCTATTTCTCAAATGTTTGTTGCCCGTGTTCTCTCGCCCATTCAAGAGAAATTCCCTAATGAGGTAATTTTCCATTACATGAACGACATTCTAATTTGCACTGAGACTGGCTATTATTTAAAGACTGTTCTCAAAAAGACTATTCAGGCATTTGAAGGAGCAGGATTTGAAACTGCCACCGAGAAGATTCAATAGACCTGCCTGTGGACCTACCTAGGACTCCGAATTGGCGAAAGGATCATCATACCCCAGCAGCTCACCATCAAGGCCAACCCAAAAACTCTGAGAGACCTTCATCAGCTATGTAGGAGCAAAAACTGGGTTCGGCATAAACCTCGCCCCCCTCCTCAACCTCCTGTGAGGCTGTGATGACCTTGATTCACCATGGACAATCACGCTAGAAGCCCAGGTAGCAATCCAAAAGGTATTAGAAGCACTGTCCATGAGACAAGCCCACCGTGCTGATCCCACCCAACCCTTTCAATTTGTCATTCTGGGTAAGGCACCAAAGTTTCATGGTCTCATTTTCCAGTGGGACCCCACACTGAAAGATCAGCTGTTAATTATAAAGTGGGTGCTCCGATCACATCAACCACATAAGACTATCACTACACCCCAGGAGATGATGGCTCAGCTCATCACAAAAGCTAGATCATGCCTCAAAACCTTAGCAGGGTGTGAGTTCACATACATTTACCTCCCAGTGAAATCAGATGAGCTGGAAGCTCTGCTCCAGACCAATGAACACCTCCAGTTCGCTCTTGACAGCTACCCTGCTCAAATCTCTATCAATTTGCAAAAACATAAACTATTTAGCGAGTGTTTTAATCTGATCCCAAATTCATTAAAAAGTAGAACTCCTTTAAAGGCACTAACTGTTTTTACTGATGGCTCTGGAAAATCCCACAAGTCAGTTATGACATGGAAAAATCCTGACACTCAGGAGTGGGAGTCTGATGTTCAGATTGTCCAGGGATCCCCACAAATCACAGAATTAGCAGCTGTTGTCAGAGCCTTTGAGAAGTTCAAACAACCCTTGAATCTGGTTACTGATTCGGCCTATGTTGCTGGGATAGCTGAAAGAGCAGAACATTCTTTGTTAAGGGAAGTCCCAAATCCAGATCTATATAGATTACTTTCAGAGTTAATATACCTCGTCTCCCACCGAGAGCAACCATATGACATCATGCACATGAGGTCACACACTGACCTCCCAGGACCAGTCACTGAAGGCAACTGAAGAGCGGATCTCCTAGCCATGGCAATGCAGACCACCCTACCAGACATTTTCAATCAGGCTAAACTGAGCCATCAGTTTTTCCACCAAAATGTGCCAGCCCTTGTCTGGATGTTTAAAATCACAAGGGAACGGGCAAGAACTATCACGGGTTCCTGCCCCAATTGCCAAGAGTTTGCATTGCCCTCTATGGGGGACTGGGGTTAACCGCCAAGGCCTTGAAGGTTTACAGCTGTGGCAAACAAATGTCACACACAATGCACCTTTTGGGTGACTAAAATACATACACATCTATAGATATATTCTCCGGGACTGTATTCGCATCTGCCCACTCAGGAGAAAAGGCTAAAGACATTGCCAAACACTTTCTTCTAGCGTTTTCCACACTGGGCATCCCTCAAGGTATCAAAACAGATAATGGTCCTGCTTACACCTCCAAAAATTTCAAACAGATGCTAGATCAATGGGGAGTGAAACACACCACTGGCATTCCCCACTCACCAACATGGCAATCCATTGTAGAGAGGGCTCATCACACACTCAAGACAGTCCTTGACCAGCAGCGTGGGGGAGTTGAAACACTATCAAATATAGAAAGATTATGTGACACTCTCTATGTTATCAACTTTCTTAATAATTAATTCAAAGAGCCAAACCCCCCCACTGTCAGGCACTTTTCCAATACTAGCAGGGCTCAACTCACTAAGAAACCCCCTGTGCTGATCAAAGACCCAAAATCCAAGCAAATAATAGGTCCATTTCCATTAGTAACCGGAGGAGAGGCTATGTTTGCGTGTCCACAGAATCTGGCCCCAGGTGGATCCCCGGCAAGAATGTCAAGCTGTTCATCGAATCGCCAAGTGCAACTCCCAGTGACACTTCCCCAGAACCTCAGAAGCAAGAAAGAGACCAAATTTGGGCAGTGTGGAGTAGGAGAAAGAAAAAGACTGTAAAAACAAAGGTCCCTCACAGAAGAAGATGACTCTCCGCTGCTCCTGAAAACAAAAGACTTGTGTTGAATTTTATTCACTCATTGTTTGCACTCTTACTCACCCCCCCCCCTTTTTTTTTTTTTTTTTGTTGTTGGCTTTATCTCTTTTTAGTTTGCTACCTATTATCCCCCCTGTTTTCCCACCCCTCTTCTACTCAGTAAAACTGAGGGGATAAGAGGGGAAGGTAAGTGGGGTTGTTAAAGTTAAACACATTGATTTTCTCAAATTCACAGATCAACTCATCACTCGCAAGCATCCTGTTATGTGTCCGGTGGCAGAGAACCTCCAACTCTTCCAGATTAGATTTTGGATGCTCCTCACCTTCTTGTAAGGTCAGGCGTGGATCGTTCCTCAGCCCAGTCAGAACATCTGGGTCACACTAGCCAAAACTTTACAGCAAGACAATCTCTGCCTGTCCATGGGCAGTGTAGGCAACCCATTGTCTACGGGTAGGGATTCCCTTAGTAGCAGATGACTGGCCTATCACTAACTCAGATCTCCTCCACACCACAGGCAAGAGGCCGAATCTGGTAGACACTTGGGATGAATGGACAAAAATTCTGCCAAATAGTATAGAGGAACCCCAAGAACTGGACTTGCTGGGGTCCTCCAAAGCAACATATTGTGTCCAATTTTAATTCAGACAACCAAGTCAACATTGGCTGGAAACTGACCTGGCAAAAAATACTTACAGAAAAGACATATCACCAATTAACAAAGCCTACAATAACCTAAATTGGTGTAATTACACCAGCCACATCCTCTCTGTATCCTCACTCCACCCCAAAGTGTTGCCCCGGGGAATGTTTTTTATCTGTGGTGACTGAGTGTAGGCTGGGATCCCTTCAAGTCTCCAGGGGGGTCCCTGTAGCCTTGGCAGGCTTTATACCCTCACTCCAAACATTACATTATTACATAATTGGAAACAAAAAATTGAATCTGCAGGCCAAAAGAGATAGTATTCTGAATTCAATGAAAATTGTGATAGCCAAGTTTATAATTGGAACAAAGCAAAGAGAGTTGCGGTCTCACTTTTCTTACCCTGGGTGGCTGCAGCTAAGGCTCTCAGAGAGCTTTCTCACCTGGAGTGTTGGCTTAGTAAGCAAGCAAATGCTACCTCCACTGCACTCAGTGACCTGCTTAGTGACACTGAGGCTACCCAGCATGCAACATTGCAAAATAAAGCTGCCATAGACTTTCTACTGCTTGCCCATGGATGTGGCTGCCAAGACTTTGAAGGGATGTGCTGCCTCAACATCTCTTCACACTCAGAATCCATACATACAAGCATCCACAAGCTGAAGGAACAAATAAAGGAGTTAAAGGTGGAAAAACACCCAGATTGTATCAATGAACTTTTTGGACAGTGGAGTTTCATAGGATGTGTTGCATCTTTAGTCAAAGAAATTTTTTGGATTTTAATAATTGTTCTTATTGTGTTAGTCACGTTTCCCTGTCTAGTTAAGAGTATGCAGATTTCCACTGGGGAGGTCTTCTTAGTAAGAAAAATAAGGGGAGTTGTAGCATCCCATGAACTCTCCCACCTTGGTCAACTCCTAAGTCCCCGGCCCTGGCAACAGCAGTACCTACTCACCATAGAGTTGGTCCTCCTGGGGAGAAAAACAGTCTCCCATTTGGGCTTCTGTGCCACAACTTCCCCTGTGTAACTTCTTTGAATAAACATTAATTTGCCTTCTGAAATCGTGCAAGTCATTTTGCCCGTCCCTGGCTCAACAGTGTCATCTGGTGACCCGGTCTGGCACTGCAGCCTGGGCTGAAGAGCCGAGACTCCGACGCCATCGGGGGAGTCTTCGCGGCCGAGGCTGGATGCCAGCAGCCTGGAGGCTCTGGTCGGAGACCTTTGCCCTCTTGAGTGAGGTAATGCTGAAACCCCGTGTCTTCCAGAGAAGACTTGGTCCTGTTTGGACCGCCGGTCGCCTCTTAGAAGCCGAGAACTGAGCGGGACGGGTTTTCCCTGAAACAGCAGACTGTCTGTCTCTTAAAGTGGATATCTGCTGAGGGAGGGTTTCCTTGAAAATGGGGGAAGCAACTTACTACAGCTGAAGGGCTGGTTCTGTCCTCCTGGTAGGGTTATATCACTCAGCTGGGGGTCCCAGTGTCCGATGCCGAGCTCGTTGGACTCCAGGGTTGGGCTCGGGACCATGGATTTTCTGTGTATCTCAGACGCGCCTTGGATCGGAGAAATTGGCGAGACTTGGAGTCGAACAGGGGGGATGCAATAGCGTCCTCACTGTTCACAGTCTGGGGGCGCATCTACACAGCCCTACGGGGCAAGACCCCGAGAAGCAGCGATTCCGACTAGGAAACTTCGAGGAGCAAAGATGCCGTTTCGGTATATAGTGGCCTTTTGGGATTCAGCGGGCAAGAGGCGGGCAGGGCGGTGCCCAGCCCCACCCCGGTACAGCGCGGGTCCGGGAGAGACACAGGGACGCCCCGCGGACTTTATATGTCGCCGGGAAGTTATGTTAAGCCCAAATATCCCCATCCCTGTGACTATGTTCAGCCGAAATATCCTTTGCTGACATATCGGTCGCTGGCCGCACAGCAACCCGCGCCACGGTCAGCTGGGCAGACTCACCCTGACTTGAGCGCGGCGCCGGTGACGTCATCTGCCTTTCAGGCGGCAGCTGGGGTGCCTTTGTCACAACTATCAGTTTCGGCACACCCGACATTACAGGGGCCGTACGGGGCGACCCCGGCCTGGCAGGAGCCGCCACAGCCCGTGGCTCCGCAGCGTAGATGGCTGCCGGGATTTTTTCCATCTCCGCCACAGCGGACTTAACACCACCCATTTGTTGAGCAGGCAGCTTCACTGCTTCAGCCGCTGCTGCCCCCCCTCTCTGGAATGCAACTGGGGGGGACGGCGGCGCCCACAGTCTGTGATGCAGTTGGGGCTGCTTCCCCCCCCCGGCTCCTTCGCTATCGACTATGGAGCCTGCGCAGATGTACGGGCCCCGCCGCCATGTACTGCTGGCACCGGCTGTGCACCAGCAGGTCTTGGGCGGAGCCCTCATGTCGTTCTCTGCCCTGCCCTGCCCTCTGATGGACTGCCTCCTGCCCCGCCGTCTGCGGCGCCGCATCCGCCGGCGGTTGGATTCAGCGCTCCGCCCGCCGCTCCAGCAGCAGCAGCCATGCCTCTCACTCCACCTACCGCTCCGGACTGAGCAGCCAGATTTTCGTGTTTCGGCTGGCACCGAGCCGATCGCCGCCACCGCCCACCCCGAGACCAAAAGAGTTGCCGCGGCCACTGCCGTGGCTGCCTACGCCACTCCCGAGAGAAGCGGGACTTTTGCCGGGCAAGGTGCGACAGCTGCCGCTGTCGCGCCGGGGGAGACTGCGCCCCCCGCTCCACTCGCTGCGCTACCATCCGCCATCACGCCGGAGCTGGCCGCCCCTCCCGCGTCTCCGCCTCCGCCTTCGCCGCCTGAAGCCAGCTCATCAGCAGCGACTCCGCTCTGTGATCTGTCGCTGGCAGCGGCCAACAGCCCCGTGCTGGACAACACATCCAGCCTGTTTGTTTCAGAGCTTGCACCCAGCCCAACACCCCCTCTGCTTCCCCCAGACTGCCCCGAGCTCTGTCCCTCTGAGGCAGGGGCAGGGGGCACTGAGAGTGAGAACCAGCTTGGTCAGCTACCAACACCCTGACCAAAAAGGGCATCAGGTTCTATTCTGACTCTGTCAGTGGTTTTTCTTTTGTATTATTGCATGTATTTTGTTTTCTTTTTCATCTTTCCTAATAAATTCCATTTCTGACTTGGAGACTCTCACTGGCTTTGTTTTCAAACCAGAACAGGTGCTTTTGTGGCCGCTGCGGCAACTACAATGGCCAATGCAGTGATGATTTCCAGCTTTCCAGTGGCCACCTGGCTCCTGGATCCAGCCTTTGAATCCACATGGAAAACAACAGATACACCTTGTGATGACACCTGTCCCAAGGATGTGTGTCCCACCTGCACAGAGAAGAAAGTGGCAGTCTTCCAAAAACCCAACTACTGTGGCCTCCTCATGGCCCCCAAAGGTACCTTTGGCTCCTGCCATCTTATCATTGACCCCATCCCATATTCTCAATCCTGCATCCATGACCTCTGTATGACAGGAAGGGACACACGTGTCCTGTGCCAGAGTATCCAGAGCTATGTCAATGCATGCCAAGGTGCCGGAGTCACCGTAGGGGCTTGGAGAACACTATCCTTCTACTGTGAGGTTGGGAGGGCACAGGGGCAAATGTCCCGTGTTTGGGGTTGGGAAGATCTCCAGGTAATACTGGAGTTTGAGGGGGCCCAGGTGGGGAATGTTCCCTGTTTGGGTCTGGGTGACAGTGGTGACACGCAGGACATGGGATGATGGTGATGGGATGAGTTTAAAGGTCCTTTCCAACCCAACTCAATTCATGATTCCATAGAAATTCCAGCCCTCACCTGCCCAGCCAACAGCATCTACACCATTTGCCCCAACACCTGTGCCAATATCTGCCCCGAAAATACCACCACCTGTCCCCAGACCTACACTGAGGGCTGCTGATGCCATTAGGGCCATGTCTTTGGATGACAGGGATACATTCCCAAGGAGAAGTGCAGGTGCTTCAGGGATGGAGAATAATATAAAGCAGTTTTTCTGGCTTTCTTTCCTTTCCCATATTTTTAGGCATTTATGTCTTTTCTCCTTACATTGTTTTCCTTCTTTTCCCTCTTTTATGTCCTTACCTATATTTTTCCTTCCATTTTTTCCTTTCCCTGATATTGCTCTGCATTTTCCTCTGTTTTCATGGCATATGCTTTTTTTCCCTAGTTTAATGGATTTACTATTTTAAATTAATTTTCCCCCTTTGTCCCCTATTTTTATGCATTTACATACTTTGTCCTTGTATTTCATTCATTATTTTCCTTATTTTTCTGCACTTACGTCCTTTTTTTCCTGAATATTTCTTTTTATCTCCTATTTTCATGGATTTCCCTTTCTCCCTTCTCCCTCCCTGCAGCCCTATGAGATGCTTTTCTGGGATATCACTGCCAGTACCATTGCACCTGTGTCCTTGGCCAGGGCCTTACCTGCCATGACCATGCTTGTAACGAGGAGAAATCCTGTGAAATCTGGGAAGGGGTCTTTGGATACATCAATAAAAGGGAGGAAAAAGGGGTTTTAGAGGGAGTTGGGATACAGGGATGACTGGGGGATTGATTTAGTGGGGAAAAGGGAAGGGGAGATGGAGGGAACAGAATCCTATCTGGCACTAATGGTCAGGGATAGGGTGATTCTTCCCATGGTTTCTCCCATCTGGTGGCTTCTCCCATGGTTTCTTGAATGTTTTTTTCCCCATCCTGTGATTTTTCCCATGGTTCTCCTGTGGTTCTTCCCATTCCATGACTTCTTCCATCTCATGATTTTTCCAATCCCATGATTCTTGCCATGGTTTCTCCCATTCCATGGCTTCTTCTAGGGCCTTTTCTATGTTCTTTTCCCATCCCATGGTTTTTCTCATTGTTCTTCCCATGCTTTTTTCCCATCCCATGATTTCTCCCATGGTTCATTCTATGGTTGCTCCCATACTTTCTTTCATCCTGTGATTTTTCCTATTCCATGGTCTTTCCCATCTTGTAGTTTTCTCTATCCCATGACTTCCCCCACTTTTTCCCCATCCTTTTGCCCAACCCATGGCTTCCCCCAATGTTTATCTCCTATTTCATCCAGCCCATGGTTCATCCTGCTCTCCCTCCCCTCCCAGACCACTGCAAGTCCCTGCACTGCAGCCCCAAGGAGCGCTGCCAGCCCCGCGGTGCCCAATCTCGCTGTGTCCTAGCCTTGGTCGCAACATGCTGAGCATGGGGTGACCCACACTTCCACACCTTCGACAGCCTTGACTTTGACTTCCAAGGAACCTGTACCTACATCATGGCCAAATCCCATGGGAATGACCCTGGGCTGGTGGCCTTCAGGGTCCAGGCCAAGAACAACATCCATTGTGGGATTCAGTCTGTGTCCTATGTTGTGGACATTCTCAGACAGAAACAGATAGTTTCTGAGGCATTGTCCCGGGGAAATTGTGAGAAGCTCCAAGAATTAAAACAATTCTTATCTTGGTCTCTGCAGCTGGTGTTTGTGAACATTGTTACACATGGAACATGTTATATGTGATGTTATGGAAAGATGGTGTTGTTCCTAATTAACTAATGGGGTGGCAGGTGCTATTAAGGACCGATCAGGTTCTGGGTGAATGATGTTGCTTATAAAAATGTGAAGTTTTGAAATAAACTGAGCTTTTATGCCTTCTGAAAATGCATGGATTTGTGTTGCCTTCACTCCCATTCCTGACTCAATGGTGTCATCTGGTGACCCCTCATGGAATTGCAGGACAGATGGGACACTTCGGACCCCCCTCACCAGGAGACACTGTGGCAGCCCACCAGTCTCCTCATGACTGGAGATCCTCTGTCCTCCTAGAGAGGTAACAGTGACTTTCCCCTGCATCTTCCTGGAGAAGATCTGGCCCTCTGTGACCACAGGTAGTGAGTGGCCCGAATAGTCTAAGAGCTAGGGTGAGAAATGGCTTTTCCCAGCATTGCAAACTGTCTGCATCCCAGGGTAGGCTTGTGGGCTCTTGGGAAGGGTTTCCTTCATCATGGGCAATCAGCTTTCTACAGAAGAAAATGTAATTCTTTGTGTGTAGAAATATGATATATGGGAATTTCTGTGTCAGATGACTCCTTCTGTGCCTTACTAGTCTGGGCTAAGTCTCATGATTTCTCTGTAGATGTGAAAACCGCATTTAATCCAGAGACTTGGGATGCACTAGGCAATTGTCTGTGGGATAAGGTCATCAGGGCAAGATATGACCACACCCCGTAGTAGCTACCCAGATTAGTAGCTACTCTGATTAGTAGCTACCCAGACGCTAAAGCTCTGGGTCTGGCCTCCAGAGCTTTACGAGGCTGGACCCCAAGGGAAAATGGGGACCTCAGAAAGTGAAAACATTGTCTCTGTGGGCACCGACATCCCAGGGGCTGGAGAGGTGAGCTGGGATGGCTGCTGGCTCTTCCCCGGCTCCGTGTGGATCTGCAGGAGACGGGGGGGGGGGTCCCCCGTGGAATCTATGTCTCCCCTAGAGATTATGTTCTGCCAAAATACACTCATGATTATATAAAGCCAAGATATCCTTTGCCAGCGACGCCACCACCGACAACTCCGGGAGCTGTGTTCCAGTCGGACCTGACGGAATGCCCCCCCAGATCGCTCCAGCTCCAGCTCCCCCGGCGCTGCAGGAGGCGGCAGGAATGTCCCTGTCACAACTAGGTGTTCAGGCTTTCCCTGCTCCGCAAGCAGCAACTGCTGAGTCTCTGCCACAGTTGGCCCTGCTCCAGCCACCAGCAATACCCATCTCTGCTCTGCAAGTAGCAGTGGGCATGTCTTTGTCTCGGCCAGCCTTGCCCCGGCCACCAATGCCTCCTTTCCCTGCTCCACAATGGCTTGGCCCCGCCTGCCGACCCCATTCTCCTCTCCACTGCAGTGGGCCAGGGAACGACCCTTTTACGGTCTGCCAGCTCCATTACTCCCACCGCTGGTTCCCCCTCTCCCTGCACCACAGGTGGGAGCGGAACCGCCTCCACTGTCAGTGAGTGACTCAGCTCGACCGACTGACTGCCTCTTCAGCTCCTTCATTGCCAGCTATGGAGCCTGCGCAAATGTATCGGTCACACCCCCTGCATCGCCAACACCCGCTGGTGCACCTTTGTTCCAGCTATTGTCACGTCCCCTGCCAGTTGTCCCTCCCTCTTCTGTGGCGCAGGTGCAGATGACAGCGGTACTGGCAGCTGCACCGACAGCACCTTTTCTAGCGGCAAATGATGCAACAGGAGCCGTGATCTTTTTCGCCTCCGCACCTTCATCTGTGGAACTGGTGCAACTGCCTCCCCCCTCCTCGTGTGTCATGTGGATCGGCTGACTTGATGTCTTTTGTAGTTCTACCACCAGAGCCCGCACTGCATGCCATGGGCAGGGTCACACCACTCCTGTGCCACCAGCAGCGGCTGGCTTTTCCGTCCCGGGGCTTGCAACCAGCCCCTCTGCTCCACAGCTTGCAGCCAGTTCCTCCGGCCAACCCGCCATCCTCTGCTGTCCGCACAATGGGGGTGTGCCCTGGCAACAGAACACTAGCACTGACAAGCAGCGACACTATCCCAGAGCCATCTCTGTACTTTGCCCCCTTGTTGGATGACTGTGCGACCGATGAACCCTCGCCGTTTTTGGGAATTAATTAAGTTGCAGGCTTTAGAGAATGGAGATTGGGACCTGATAGAGAAGGCGGAGATGCCCAGGGGTGGATTTGCCAGCATGGCAAATCCGGGGGAAGGAGCCACAAGTGACAGTCAAGTAGTTAATTCGGCATCTCAGTGGGGGCACAGGTGGATCAGGAATGCAATGTTCCGCCACAAGGGGAAGTCCAAGCCTTTCCTGTGAATAAAGCTGTCCCAAATACAGGACAAGTTGACAGGCATGATGTCATTGGCTGGTGGGTCGTCCAAGATTTGCAAGATAAGGTAGCGAAATATGGCCTTGGTTCTACACAAGTTATGCAAATTATCAGAGTGCTAAACACCGACCTGCTCGCTCTAATTGATATTAGACATATAGCTCAAATATTGTTCCAACCTGTGAAATTTAAAGTTTTTCAGGACAATTGGAGGCAGATCACTCAAAGGGTTCCAGCAGAGAACATGCAATTGCCTCAGACTGATCCTAGATACTATGTGGGGGTGGATGCTCTCATGGGAGAAAATGCTTTTTCTAATCTTGATCTTCAGGCTACCTGGGACCCTGCCATTCTTGAATAGAAAACGTAGGCTTTGCAGCATTGTTAAAAACTATAGATATGGCCGCTCCCTAGCCACAATATATGAAAATAACTCAAGGAACAAAAGAACCATTTCTACCATTTGTTGAGAAAATTGCAGTAGCCCTGGAGAAGCATGTTGGGGATGATAATTTGAGGCAGATTTTATGTAAACAGTTAGTGAGGGACAACGCAAATTACTACCACAGGAAGATGATGATGCTTTTTCAGGCAACCCAACACTAACAGACATGGTCCAAGCATGTTCTAAAGTAGGTTCTGTAGACTAAAAAATGTCTGTTCTGGTGGCTGCCTTACAGCCAGGCCAGATATCCTCAGGGGATGGACAACAGAAACAGAAGAAAAATAAGGGCAATCAGAAACAGGGAACACAGAAGCAGAAAGGAACAAATACTAATTTCTTGTGCTCTAAGTGTGCAAAGTCAGGTAATTTTGCAAACCAATGTAAGTCTAAATACCATGCCAATTGTCAGCTTTTGGTACATCTGGGAAACCGAAAGATGAGTGTACGGGGGAACTGTGCTCTGACACAAGTGATTCCTCAGGGCATGGTACCAGCACAGGCTTATTCAGCTGGCTTAGGGGCAGCACCCACAGTTCAGCCTGGGTGGATGTACACACTGCAGCAACAGTCATCTTAGAATCTTGTCATGTACATAAGGTTCATCTGGATGCATTTGGACCTTTGGTCAAGGACTGAGTGCACTGCTTCTGGGAAGAACTAGTGCCACCCTCCAAGGAGTCTTTGTGCACCCAGGTGTTATTGACTCTGACTTTACAGGTCAAATTTGTGCCATGGTTTCCATGGCCACCCCCTGTCACTATTCTGGCAGGGACTTGTATTGTTCAACTTGTGGCTTTTCAGTCATGTGTCCGAGGGCTGACCAGCAGACTCATGGAAATAGCAGCTTCGGAGCCACAGGACTGCCACAAGTCTTTTGCACTGCTGATGTTTCTGCTCAGTGACCGCAGATGACATGTGACATGACTGTGATTCTACTGGGTGCCAGCCTGCCTCATATCCAGCTTTGAGGTTTGATTTACACAAGGGCTGATGTGACAGTCATCTCCTTCTCTGTGTGGCCTCCTACGTTGCCTTTGGATTCTATGTGTCTGGCCATCAAAGAGTTGGGGGGTGCAGTGCAGACATTTGTAAGTCAACAGTCTGTGTTGCTCAAAACATAGATGGGCAGACTGCTACACTTTGGCCCTATGTCACTACAACTCCAATCAGTCTCTGGGGGTGGGATGTATTGGTAGCCTAGGGGGTATGAACTGGGACGCATTTTTGATTGCGGTCACTGTGCTGAAGAGCAAAAAATATTCTACACTGCCTGTACAGCGGCTAGTGAGCAGACCCATCTGGGAGAGCCAGTAGCCCCTGACAAAGGAAAAATTGGTTGCCCTTTGTGAATTGGTTCAGGAACAACTTCAACAGGGACACATTGAGCCTTCTACTAATCCCTGGAATACTCCTGTCTTTGTGATAAAGAAAAAATCTGGGAAATGGAGGCTGTTACAAGACCTCTGGAAAATTAATGCAGCGATGGGAAGTATGGGGGCACTGCAGCCTTGTATGCCCTCACCCACCATGCTCCCCATGGGATGGGAAATTTTGATAATGATTTAAAGGATTGTTTTTTCACAATTCCTTTGCATCCTGATGACAAATCAAAGTTTGCCTTTACTCTGCCTGCAATTAACAATGCTGAACCGTTGCAGCGATATCAATGTAAAGTTTTGCCACAAGGCTGTAGAAACAGCCTGACTATTTGTCAGTGGTATGTGGCTCAGGCCTTGTCCAGGGTCTGTAAGCAGTTTCCTGATGCATATTGCTATCGCTACATGGACGACATCCTGGTGGCAGCATCCACCCAGGATGAGTTGCTGAGGATATGGCCTCAGCTGTTCTCTGCTCTGCATTCTTATGGGCTGCAAGTGGCTCTGGAAAAGGTTCAACAGCATCCTCTTGGAAATATATGGGAGTCAAAATTCTGGATCAAAGCATTCAGCATCAAGAGGTGCAAATCACGGATTCTATTAGGACTCTGAATGATGCCCAGAAATTGCTGGGTGACATCAGTTGGTTATGTCCTTATTTGGGGCTAACCACGAAACAATTGTCCCCCCCTGTATAATATTCTAATGGGGGACTGTGACCTGAGATTGCCTCGAAAATTTACTCCTGAGGTGCAATGAGCACTGGAGGAAGTCCAACAAGCTGTTTTTGCTCATCAGGTTTATGGAGTAGATCCTTCCATTGATATCACTGTTTTCATTACCAATCCATATTTTCATCCTACAGGTATCATTGGCCAATGGAGTGACAAATGGTCTGATCCCTTGCACATTTTGGAATGGGTCTTCTTGCCCCATCAACCAAAAAAGACAGCACCCACATTGTTTGAATTTATTGCTCATTTGATAATCAAATGCTGTCAACAGTGTTTGCAATTAATGACAGCTGATCCCGCAAAAATTATTCTCACGGTAGAGCAGGAAACCTTTGAATGGGGCTTCATTAACAGCGGTCCTTTGCAAAGTGCACTGCAAAACTTTTCAGGGCAGATTGCCTATCATCTGCCTAGTCATAAGTTATTGCAGTTGGCAAAATCAACCAGTCTGTCTTTGCAGCCAAAAAGTAGCTGGGTGCTGGTCAATGACCCACCATCTTCACTGACAGCTCTGGACAAACAGGGAAAGCCTTTGTTACTTGGAAGGATGAATCTGGGTGGAAAGTGCTGGAAGGCCACAAGTGAGACTTGGCCCAATTGGTTGAGTTAAAGGTCGTTGCCCTGGCATTCCAGAGGTTTTCTCAGGTACTTCTGAACTTGGTCACTGATTCTGCCTATGTCACAGACGTAACCAAACATTTGGATTGTTCACTTCTGAAAGAGGTCAATAACGCACTTTTGTTTCACTTATTGAAAGCTTTGTGGTGTGCGATTCAGACCCGAGTTCATTCATATTACATCTTTCACATTCAGAGTCACACCAGTTTACCAGGATTCATAACAGAAAGTAATGCCAGGGCTGACAGGCTAGCTAACCCTGCATGGGTAGCGCCTCAGCCTGACAAAATTGCACAAGCTAAAGCATCACATTTTTTTCCACCAAAGTGCACATACTCTGCAGAAACAATTTCAGTTTATGCCAACCAAGGCTCATGACATTGTTAGTTCTTGTGCTGAATGTCATGGCCTTGCTGCACCTTTACCAGTGGGGGTGAACCCCAGAGGCCTAAAAGCCTTGCAGCTTTGGCAAACAGATGTCACTCATATTGCCGAGTTGGGCCAACTTAAGTATTTGCATGTGTCTTCTGATACCTTTTTCTATGCTATGTGGGCCTCTGCTCATACTGGAGAAAAGGGTCACAATGTGATTGCCCACTGGAGGATGGCTTTTCCAATTTTGGGTATACCTTCTTCTGTGAAAACTGATAATGGCCCTGCCTACGTCTCACAGAAGATGCGGCAGTTTTTGTGCTTATGGGGAGTCTCACACAAACTTGGTGTTCCGCATTCTCCAACGGGTCAAGCCATTGTTGAACGTGTTCATGGCACGCTAAAGCGTATTCTGGAAAAACAGAAAAGTGGAATGCCTGAAAAAACCTGCACAGTCAATTGGAAAAAGCTCTATATACAATCAATCATCTTTCAGTGCCACAAAATTCAAACAATCCTGTCATTTTAAATAATTTTCTCTCATTGCAATCTTCAGGTGAGATGCATCTGCCTCAAGCAAAGTCTGGCTATGGGACCTAACCACTAATAAGTGGGAGGGCCTGTGTGACGTTATCATTTGGGATTGCATGCATTTGGGGTATGCATGTATTTCCACAGATACTGAGGTACGGTGGATACCTGCAAGGTGACTTGCCCTGATTTGCAACACCAAAAACAGAATGCGGCCAACAGGCAACCTTCTAACAATGATCAAGATGCCAGTCATCAATCAGATGGTTCCTCTACATGTGGGGAATGTACATTCTATCTTTTCTTTGTTTCTGGAAAAGGGTTGTTGTTAAGTTAGACTGCCAGTTCTTTGAGCAGGCTTAACAATGCTTTGTTACTGTATTAGAATTAGTAAATGATTTTTTTTAATTAATAGTTGATTTTCTGTAAGAAGGAACAACAAGATGTGATGTTGGTAAAAGGATGGTATCGCAGAGAATTCAATGGTACATGTTGGAAATCTCTCTGACCATTCTAAGTCAGTGTCTGATTGAGGTTTTGATTGACAACCGATAAACCTCTTGAGCTATGTTTCTTCTCCTTTCTGCAAGGGGCCCTGCAGAGGATTACAAAAGCCACCTTCTCCTTTAAACAAAAAGGGGGAATTGTGGACATTCTCAGAGAAAAACAGATAGTTTCCCAGGCATCGTCCTGGGGAAAGTGTGAGAAGCTCAGAGAAAATAATTAATACATTTCTTATCTTGGTCTCTGCAGCTGGTGTTTGTGAACATTGTTATACATGGGACGTGTTATATGTGATGTTATGGAAAGATGGTGTTCCTAATTAACTGATGGGGTGACAGGTGTTATTAA
Organism: Anomalospiza imberbis; assembly: GCF_031753505.1. Taxonomy (NCBI): domain Eukaryota; kingdom Metazoa; phylum Chordata; class Aves; order Passeriformes; family Viduidae; genus Anomalospiza; species Anomalospiza imberbis. The sequence goes on from NW_027099928.1 coordinate 48,517, forward strand.
GAACAAATCAGGTTCTGGGTGAACGATGTTGCTTATAAAACCGTGAAGTTTTGGAATAAAGTGAGATTTTGTGCCTTCTGAAAATGCATGGATTTGTGTCATCTTCATTCCCGTTCCTGACTCAACAGTGACACTATGTCTCCTTGGTTGATGTTGACATCTATGGACAACGCATCTCTTTCCACTGGAATGAAGACAGAAGAGTCTGGGTGGAAATGTGAGAATATGGGCTTTTTCCCAACTTTTTGCTTCATCCAGCTCTTCCCTACCTCCTTCTTCATCCAGCAGTGCCAATGTTGTTTTGGGATAAATCAGTCAGACTGGGAGGCTGATTGTTGAAATGTTGGGATATTTTGGGAATAAAATGTTGGGATATGTCAGGAATAAAAAGTTGAGATATAGTAGGAACAAAATATAGGGAATAGAATATTTGCATATGTCACAAACAGAAAGTTGTGATAAGATTGGAATAAGATGTTGGGATTTGTTGTGAGTAAAATGTTGGGATATGTCAGCAAAAAACCAAGATATGCCAGGAATAAGATGTTGGGATAAACTGGCATAAAATGTTGGTGTGTCTAGGGAATAAAATATTAGGATATTTCAGGAATAAAATGTTGGGAGGCAGTAGGAATAAAATACTGTGGAGTGTTTGGATATTTTGGGAATAGAACATTGGGTTCTAGTGGGAATAGAATGTTGGGGTGTGTCAGTAATAAAATATGTCAGGAATAAAATGTTGGGATATGTAAGATGTAAAATGTTGGGATATGATGGGATTTAGTGTTGGAATATGCTGGGAATAAAGAATTAGGATATGTGAGGAATAGAATATTAGGATACTTTTGGAATAAAATATTGGTGTATGCTGAGAATAAAACATTAAGATAACTGGAAATGTTGTGCCATTGGTAGGTGAATGGCGAGGTGACGCTAATCCCAGTGCTCCTGGCAGATGGGACGGTGTGTCCCAGTGTGCTTGGTGTTGCTCTGGAGACACATTTTGTTCTCTGGGTCTCCTACAACTGGAACTGGCACCTTCTGATTAACCTTCCCAGCAGCAACTTCTGTCACATCTACCACGTCCATGGCCTCTGTGGGAATTTCAACCTCAAGCCCCCTGACAACATCACCAAGGCTGGTGACAGCATCACTGCAATTGTCACATGGGTCAAAAGCTGGAAAAGTGCTGACTCCAAGGCCAACAACCTGATTTGTTGGGACTATTGTTATGGACCACGCCCAGTGTGTGATGAGAAGGAGTTTTATGGCGGGAATCACTATTGTGGGATCATCAAAAAATCCTTCCAGGGGCCCTTCAGAGCAGTCACGACATAGTGAAGCCTCATGACTTCTATCGTAACTGCCTGTCCGACCAGTGTCTGAACGATGGGGCGAGGTCGATCCTCTGCCAGGTGCTGGAGAGTTATGCGGCAACGTGTTGGAAGCACAAGGCCCTGGTCCATGACTGGATGATGCCATCAGGATGCCATAAGGGCTGGGGTTTTCTTTGAGAAGGGAAGGAGCCAGAGTGGGGGAGGAGGAGAATGGTGTGGGATCCATCCTGGGTTGAAGCCCTCAAATCCCACAGGTGATCCTTGGAAGTTCTCCAGAACTTTCTACTGGTGCTCCAGCTGCTTCTTGTGTCCCAGAACCCACTCCATCTTTCCAAGAATTCATCCTACATTTTCCAGATCTTTCCCACATGTTCCAGGCCTGGAGAAAAGGAGATTCAGAGATGACTTTACCACTCTCTACAACTTCCTGAAAGGTGGTTGTAGTGAGGTGGGGGTTGGTCTCTTTCACCAGGCAGCAACTGACAGAACCAGAGGACACAGTCTCAAGCTGCGTCAAGGGAAATAAAGGTTGGATATTAGGAAAAAGTTTTTTACAGAAAGGGTGATAAATTTCTGGAATGGCCTGCCCAGGGAAGTGGTGGAGTTAGGGCATGGGTTGGACTCGCTGATCTTTAAGGTCTCTTCCAACCTAGTCATTCTGTGAAATTCTTTGAAATTTATCATTGTGTCCCAGAACTCATCTTCTGCATTCCAGACCCCATCCTGCATGGCCCAGACCCTTGCCATATGGCTCAGACTTTATCTCACTTGTCCCAGTCTCTTCCCACATTTCCCAGACCTTCCTCCTTGCAATCCAGCCCCTTCTTGTTTTCCAGACCCTTCCCCATGTTCAAGACCCTTTCCCAATCCCCACCTACTCTGAATGCTGTCCACTCCCCTAATCCCTCCCTCATCCCAGTTTCCTCCCCCTGTAGCCTTACCTTGCCCTGAAAACATCTGCTATGAGCCCTGTGTCAATGCCTGTCCAGTCACCTGCTCTGACTGGGACAGTCCAGCCACCTGTGACCAGCCCTGTGTGGAGACCTGTGCCTGTAACACCGGCCACGTGCTCAGGGGCAGACAGTGTGTGCCAGTGTCCTGATGTGGCCGCACCCATGATGGCTGCTACTACTGCCCTGGTGAGGAGTTTTGGAGCAATGACACCTGTCACTCCAGGTGCAGGTGTGACATGGAGCTGGTGGTGGTGGTGTGCAAAGACTCCGGGTGTAAGCCAGGTGAGGTATCCGCGGTGGGGAAGGGCGCGTGGTGGTGTGTGGCCAACAGATGCACCATCTGCATGGCCACTGGTGACCCCCACTATACCACCTTCGATGGGTGCCGCTACAACTTCATGGGTACCTGTGTCTACCTGTTGACTGGGCTCTTCTCCACTGACCCCACCCTCATCCCCTTTGCTGTCACTGTGGAGAACAATCACCATGGCAGCCGCCTAGTCTCTTTCACCAAGGTGGTCACCATGGAGGTGTACAAAATGACCCTCAGCCTCAGCCAGAAACATCCCCAAAGAGTCAAGGTAGGGATGAAGGAGTTGATGGGGGTAGTTCAGAGTCATTGCATGGCATCTGGGGAAGGCTCAAGGTCATTGTATGATCTTCAGGAGCACTTCATTGTCATCACATGACACCTGGGTGGAGTTTCAAGGTCCTTGTAAGGTGTTTAGGTGGTTTTCAAAGTAATTTCAAGGCATCTGGTTGGGTTTCAAGATTCTTGTATGGTGTTTAGATGGGTATCAAAGTCATTAGAGTGGCATCTGGGTAGGCTACAAAATCACCTTGGTGGGCTTCAAAGTCATTGCATGGTGTTTTGGTGGGCTAAAAAGCCACTGTGTGAAATCTTGGCGGGTTTCAGGGTCATTCCATGGCACTGGGTTAGGTTTCAAGGTCATTGTATGGTCTTCAGGAAGGTTTCAAAGTCATCATGTGGCATCTAGATGGGCTTCAAGGTCATTCTATGACAGCTGGTTGGGTTTCAACTTCACTAGGGAACCTCATGCCACCTGTGACTCTCTTTCCAGGTTAATGGTGTCCTGTTGGACTTTCCCTTCACCCACAACCACCAGCTCCAGGTGTCCCTCTGTGGCATCCACAGCTTCATCACCACTGACACAGGTGTCACTGTCACCTTTGACTAATACAGCTACGTCCATGTCGTCATCCCCAACACCTATGCCGGTGCCATCTGCAACCTCTGCATCAATGCCAATGGTGACCCCCACCACGACTTTGTCACCTGCGATGGCCACCATGCTGACGAGACCCACATGGGGGACAGCTGGAAGGTCAGCTGTCACCAGAGGACACAAGGAAAAACGACGCACCACAGCTTTGGTCACCATGAAGAGACTAATTTATTTTTTCTGACTCCAATCATTTATAGTTCTCAAAAGGTGCCAGTGGATTGGAAGGTGAACGTGCCACCTCTCCAACGACACTGGACAAACTACCAGTCTATCAAATTTCTCCGCCTCTATGAAAGAATGCAAAACAATAGGTTTTTTACAGAAAGTTGTGTGAGAAAGTTCTCTACAAGAATGTAAATTCAGAAGGCTTTAGAAAATCCTAAGAAATCAGGGCGACAGTCAGCAATGTCCCTGGATGCTCAGTTGGGTGCAGTGAGGGCTGCCAGGTGTGCAGCGATGCCTAGAAATGTGCTTACTGAGGGGACAAGCACTGGAGGCTGCTGGGGAAGAAACAGGGGCTTTTTGCCACCTGCCACAACATAATCAACCCCGCCCCTTACCTGGATGACTGTCTCTTTGACACCTGCCTGTACGGGAGACACTAGGACACCATGTGCCAGGCCTTTGCTGCCTATGTTGCTGGATGTCAGAGCCAGGGCGCTGCCGGGCGGCTGTGGAAAATGGCTGCCTTCTGCAGTATGGGAGGACTTGGGAGAATCCGGGGGGGTTTTGGAAGGCAGAGAGGGACACAGGGGTTAGGCAAGGAGTTTTGGGCTTTCCATGGAGGTATTTGGGGTGTCTGGCAGGGGGAAGGGAGGTGGGGGCTGTCTGTGGGGGCTTTGGGGTTTCCATGGCAGGTTTGAGGTGTTCCCAGGGGTTTTTGGGTCTCCATGTGGAGCTTTAGGGTGTCAGTGGGGGTTTTGGAGTCTACACAGGGAGTTTTGGGGTGTCCATGGGGGATTTGGGGTCTGCACAAGGGGAAGCCTGGATGAAGAATTCTAGGGTTCAGACAAGGGAGTTTTGGGATATCCATGGGAATTTGGGGTATCCATTAGGGTTTTGAGGCTTTGAAGGGAGTTTTTGTGGGGGTTTTGATGTTCCCAACCCTTCTCCATTCCTGACAGGCCCTGTGTGCCCCCCAAACCAGCATTATGAGCTCTGCAGTCCCCCCTGCCCCTCCATCTGCCAAGGCAAAGCTGGACCGCAGGACTGCTCTAAAGCCTCCACATGCTTTGAAGGTTGTTTCTATGAGCCCAGAATTTTCCAGAGCGGGGATCACTATGTGCCCCTCCCCCAGTGTGACTGTGTTTTGGAGGGCCACTACTACCCTTGAGGAGTGCAGTTTTACTTTGAGTCCCCCTGCACTGAGCACTGCATCTGCTCTGAAAATGGGGGGCTGCAGTGTCACCGCACTCCAGGCTGCTCCAGTGATGAGGAATGCACAGTGCAGAATGGGGTACTGGGGTGCCACCCCTGCACCTGCAGACAGTGCCAGGTTTTAGGAGCAGGGGCTTACAGCAACTTTGATGGGCACGTGGAGAATTTTGCGGGGTCCTGCACCCTCCTGCTGCAGGAGTTGGAGAGGGGTGAGCCTGAAGAAGAGCTGCAGCCTATCACAGTGGCCTTGGAGCAGGAGGACATGTAGGTGCGGGTGATGGTGGTGGCGAGGACGCATGGGGTGACCGTGGTGGTGGACAGGGAGGTGACGGTTGAGTGGAGGCCCTGGGGACTTGGGGGTGCAAGCCCTAGTTTTGGGGGCAAAAAGATACTTGGCCACCCCCCCCATCCTGCTGCCCCTGGGACCTCTGCAGCAACTTTAACGAGGACCCCCAATGACGACGACCCCGACGGGGGGGCTCTGGGCAGCTCCCCCCCAAACTGCACCCGCCTGACACCTGCCCCCAGCTGCTCCCCAGCCCAGGCGAGGTGGTGCACGGTGCTCGTTGACCCCAAGGGACCCTTTGCAGGGTGTCACAGGGCAGTGCTGCCCACATGTTCCTGGTGACCTGCAAGTGCCAGGTGTGTGGGGGAGTGGAGACCCCTGCCTGGGCTTTCAGGGCTACGCAGCCATGTGCCAGGCAGCCAGATGCGTGCTCCAGGAATGTCGGGAGGCCATGGGTTGCTGTGAGTACATGGAGGAGTTGGGAATTTTGGGGGGATTTGGGTATTTGAGGTGACAGGAAGTTTGGAGTTGGGAATTTGGGGTGGTGAAGTTTTGGGAGGATGGGAATTCATGGGTCAGGATTTTTGTGGGGAGAGGAATTCTGCAGGGAGTGGAAATTTTGGTGGGGGTGGGAATTTGGAGGTCTGGGGGAGTGGAATGGAGCAGGGTCTCATTCCTGCATATCTGCATTGCTAAGCCCCCATCTGGGAAATGCCCAAATCACACCCTCAAAGGGAACTCCCCCAAAACGGGAAGCCTGTGTTCCCTGGTGGAACTCTGTGCAAACAGTGAGGCCACCCCTGTCCCTAAATGGGAGCCCCATTGGACCACCCACCCCAAAGATGGGATGGCATTGATCCCAAGAGACACCTATTGATGCCAGATGACCCCCCCAGTAGCCCCACTGCCCCCCATTGACCCCTACTGTTTCTTCCCTCCCTTTCCCAGCTCTCACCTGCCCCCTACAAGAGCCACTACCTGTTGTGTGCCTGCACCTGTGAGCACACCTGTGCACGTGTCAGCCCCCCCCCCCCCCCCCACCCTGCAGTGACCAGTGCTTTGAGGGGTGTCAGTGCACCGAGGGGCTGCTGTTCAATGGGGCCTGCTGTGTCCCCCCGGAGACCTGTGGCTGCCTCCACCAGGGACTCTACTTCCAGGTGGGTGTGGCCCCAGTGCTGCCCAGTTCCAGCCCTAGCTCCTTCCAATCTCCCCATGGTGATCCCAGATCCCTTCAGTGTGTCTCCCAGTGTACACCCCAGCATCCTCCATGTCACCATTTCTCCCCGTGTGTCCCACTTCCCCCAAACACATCCCCCAGTGGATCCCCCTCTACCCCAGGGTCTCTCTTCAGTGAGAAGGCTCAGGGTCTCTCCTCCCCTCCAGTCTCCCATGGTATTCCCTGTATTGTCCAGTGTCCCTCACAGGGTACTCGAGTCCTCCCCCAGTTTCCCCCACAGTGTTCCCATTCCCCCCCAATTTGTTTCTGTTCCCTCCACAGTGCCTCCCAATGCATCCCAGTTTCTCAGTGGGGGAACGTAGTGTCCTTCCCAGTGTCTCCCAGCATGTCCCAGTATCTGCCTGTATCTTCACCAGTGTTCCCACTGTCCCCCAGCAGGTCCCAGTCCCCCCACTGTGCCCCCCATGGGGGACATGTGTGGAGACATCGTCATATGCTGGGGACATGCTGGAGGTCCCCATGGGCACCCACTGGGGATATGGAGACACATAGGGGATAGGGGAACCATGGGCCCCTTCCTCCCTCCCAAAAGACCTCACAACATCATCATCTCCATTTTTTGGCCATTTTAGGCCACTTTTACACACTTTCCACATTTTATCCAGGGAAAACAGATCACTGAGACCATCCTGACCTCTGACTGCTCCAAATCCTGCACCTGCCGGGGACCCAGGGGCCTCCAGTGCCACCCCTTCACTTGTCCCTTAGGCCACACCTGCGCCCTCCGTGACAGCACCCACACCTGCATCACACGCTTGGGGTGTTGCGCCCTGTCCCCTGCCACCCGCTTCGTCACCCTTGATGGCATCACTGGGTCCACTCTGGCCACTGGCATCTATGTGGTGGCCAGCATATATGGCCGTTGGGACTGTGTGTGGTTCTGGCTGCTGGGGGATGTCAGGGACATTGGGGACCAGCCAGCAGTCACCTCTTCACCCCCTCACGGCCTCATCACCATGTGGAGAAACAGGAAGGTCTGGGTAAGTTGTCATCACCCTGGCCCATACCCAAAAATGTTGTCACCACTGCATGTTGTCACCCTAAACGTCCTTCTGACCTTCATTTTAATAATAAAAAAAAATTGATATTTTTTTCCTAATTTCAGACCTGGTAAGAGTCCACATGGGTTGTCCCATCCCCCCTGTACCACAGGATGTTCTTACCTTAATTTTGCCCCAAATTGCTCTATTCTGCTCATAGTTTCCTGCCAGCGAAATACCTGTGTGAGAGGCTAAGAAACATCCATAAATTGATTCACCCCATACTTTTGACCAAAATTGCTCTTTCTTCTCCCAATTTCATGTCAGAGAAGCACCTACATGGGTTGTCCCTTGTCCTACCCACACCATGCCTTGATTCATCCCATCACTTTTCCACAAACTCCCTCTTTTCCACCCAGATTCCTCCAACTACCCTTCATCCCTGTATCACCCCAAATCCCCTTTTTTCCCTTAATTTGGTGTTGTCCAGCTCAACAGCCCACCCCTCTGCCTGCTGAGTTCCTGGGACCGTTGACCATCATAGAGATGCACACGACCCTCCACATCAGCCGAATATGCTGGTGGAACTGTGTGCTGCAGGGGTGACAGTGGACGTGCCCAGGGAAGTGTGGGCGATGGTCTGTGGCCTCTGCGGTAACTACAAAACTATGATGGTGCCGCTGGCAACACCCTGCAAGGGCCCGATGGGACAGTGGTGAGTGATGTGCAGGCACTGGCCGAGGCCTGGCGGGCACCTGACATCACCCAGGTGGGTGACACCACAGGGAGACTGGGGGAGGGGGGATTGGGGGGATTTGGGTATCTTGGGAGTGGCACTAGGGGGAAGAGTGCCAAAAAAAGGGGAGAAAAATTGCCTAAAAAAGAGGGAAAGGATCCCCCCAAAAGGGGAAAGAAGGCCCAAAAGATGGAAAAGAGACCAAAAAGGGGAAAAGGAGTTCCCCAAAAGGTAGAAAAGAGCCCTGAAAAGATGGGAAAGGAGACCAAAATGAGGGGGAAGATCCAAAACTGGGGAAAGAACCCCAAAATTCAGGAAAAGAGACCAAAAAAGGAGCAAGAGCACGGGGGCGGAGGGGGGGAGGTGTGGGAATAACCCCAAAAGATGGGAAAAGAGACCTGTAAATGAGGAAAGGAGCCAGCAGATGAAAAGAACTGAGACAAGTGGAAAGAGATCAGAAAAGGAGAAAAGAGGGGGAAAAAAGTCAAAAGAACCCCCCAAATGAGAATAAAAACTCAAAGATGGGAAAAGACACCAAAAATGAGTGAAGGACCCAAAAATAGGGAAAAAGAATATTAAAAAGTGAGGAAGAGCACAAAAACTAGGGGGAAAGAGATACACCAGAAACGGGGGAAAGAATGCCCCACAAAGGGGGGAAGAAGAGTGGGAGAAGCACAAGAAAAGGGGAGAAAAAAGAGTCGAAAACAAGTCCAAAAATAGGGAAAAAGAATATTAAAAAGTGAGGAAGAGCACAAAAACTAGGGGGAAAGAGATACACCAGAAACGGGGGAAAGAATGCCCCACAAAGGGGGGAAGAAGAGTGGGAGAGAAGCACAAGAAAAGGGGAGAAAAAAGAGTCCAAAACAAGGGAAAAGTGAATAAAAGGGAGGAAGAGCCCCTCAAATTGAGGAAAGAGACCAACAACATAGGGGAAAGAGTTCAAAAATGGGCATAACCAGTCCAGAAAAGGGGGGAAAAAACCCTAAACTGGGGGAAACTGCCAAAAAGTCCACCTCGATTTTGCCTTTCTTCCCACCCAGTGATGTGGAAAATTGACATTTCACCTGGGTGGCCGCGCCTTTCACTGACGTCATCCTCAAACAGCTTCAGATCCGGAAAACCCGGATTTTTATAAGTCCTAAAACTCTGCTTTTGTCCCCAGAATAAAACCTGAGACAAAACGCCATTTGCTGGTGATCTGGGATAAAATTCTGGGAATTCTGGGAAAACAGGAATGTGGGAATATGCTGGGGGGCAGTGGGGGGTGGGGAGGGCTGTTCCCACCCTGTCCTGCCGCGGGCAGTTCCGTGTCCCCCATTCCCCCCGCCCCCCCCGTCGGTCAATATTTCCCAACACCTGAGTCCCACGGGGGGGAAGGGCCGGGGGGGACCCGGATGTTTGGTGAGGGGAGGGGGATCCGGATGTCTGATTCTACCTGGGGAAGTGTATGCTACGGCACACCTGGAGGGGACCCCTCACCAGTATCCCCAGTTCCTCCCAGTACATGCCAGTACCGCCCCCCCCCCCAGACCCCCGCAGTGTGCCTCCCGGTATCCCCAATCTCTCCCAGTACAACACCCCCCCTACCCCCCAGTCTCTTCCAGCCTCCCTCAGCTGGCCCCAGTATACCCTCATTGTCTCTAGTCCCTCCCAGTGCATTCCAGTCTTCCCTCACTATTCACCATGGTGTTCCCAAACCCCTCCCAGTTTCTCCCAGTCCCCCGAAGTCCCTCCTCCTGCATCCTAGTGTCATTCAGTGACCCCCCCACCAGTGCCCATTTAAGCCTTGCAGTGTCTCCCAGTACATCCCAGCATTCCCTAATTCTTCCCAATGCATCTCAGTAACTCCCAGTTTCCCTCCCCAGTGCCCCTCCAACATTCTCAGTGACTTCTAGTACGTTCCAGTAACCCCCAGTGCCTCCCAATGCATCCTAGTCACACTCAGTGCCCCCCTGCCAGTGTCCCCTCCAGCCTTCTCAGTGTCCCCCAGCACATCCTAGCCCCCATCCCAGTGTACCCCCCAGTCCATTCCAATCCCCACCATTTGCAGTCTGGGCAGAGACGGAACTGCCTGGGGCCCTGGGAGGTGCCACCTGGGGGTGTCCAATGTCATCCCCCACCCCCTCACCTGTCCCCTCCCTGGGCATATAGTGGCTCCAGTCACAGCACTGGGACAGACTGGGACCATGGGAGTGCAGTGAGTGGGGACTGGTGGGCATGGGGGACTTGGGGACATATGGGACATGGGGGCATATGTGGGACATGCTGGACACAGGAGAATATGGGAGACCACTGAGGACACGTGAGACATGGGGCACATGGGGGACATGGGGATATGGAGGGGGGGCATGAGGGACATAGGAAGGACAAGAGGACATGGGGGGGTCATTGGGGACACTGAGGACATTGAGGGAGACATGGAGGGGCATGGGGGAATAGGGGGGCACTGGGGACATGGGGAAGATGGAGGGGTCACAGGGGATGTGGGCACAAGGTTGATAGGGGATCCCCTCACACTCCCCCAGGCCTGGACACATGAAGGTCTCCCACATTGTCATCCTTCTCCTCCTCAGCCACGCAGAGGAGTGGGGACCCCTGAGAACATTGGGGACCCCTGTGGGATCCATGGGTGAGTTTGGGTCCCAGGCTTATAGTGGGGAGGTGCCAGTCCCATACTGGGAGGTTCTGGAGTGATCCCGGGGATTCTAGGCCCATACTGGGAGGTCCCACTCCCACACCAGGAGGTCTCAGGCCCATACTGGAAGGTCCCAGCTCCATACTGGGACATCCCAGTCCCCTACCAGCAGGCCCTATGCCCACACTGGGAGGTTCTGGGGTGACACTGGGGGTCCCTGACACATATGGGGAGTCCCAGGCCCATATTGGAAGGTCCCAACTCCACACTGGGAGGTCCCAGGTGCCACTGGGTGTGTTCACCAGGTGGTGTCCTGTGTGCCACCTGTATCCCAGGTGTGTTACAGGTGTGTGTCCCCAGGTAGGATCCTGTACCCCTTCGGACCAGGCGTGGGGGATGAGGCCACCCACCATGAGGATGACGGGACAAGCCCTGAGATCTTCCTGCAGGAAAACTTCTCCTTCTTTGGGCATGCCTACCGCTCACTCTATGTGGGTCATGTGACTGGGGGGACATGGGGGAAGTGGCATTTGGTGGGTAACACAGGTGGAAGGTGACACCAAGGGGAGGGTGATGAGTTGGATGCAGCCACCAGAGCTGATGTCACCTCTTCCTCCTCCTCCTCCTCCTCCTTGACTGCGTTGGTGAGTGGGGACCCCTGGGGACATCAGGGATACCCGTGGAGGTCCCTGAAGACACTGGGGACACCTGTGGGACCCTCAGGTGGTTTTGGGGTTCTAGGTCCATACTGGTGGATTCTGGGGTGACACTGAGGCTCCCAGGCCCATACTGGGAGGTTCTGCGGTGACTGACTAGAGGTGGGGGGTCATCACAGTTGAGGCCACCATGACAGGGATCACCATAGTTGAGATCCCCATGACTGGAGACACTGTACCTGGGACCACTGTAGAGGGGTCACTGTGGTTGGTGCCACCCAGGTGTGTCCCATGCGTGACCTTTGCCTGCAGGTGAACAACAATGGTGTGGTGTCCTTCGGGACAATGGTCCCGGAGTTCACCCCCCAGCCCTTTCCGCTGCCAGGCCACTGCCCGTTTGTGGCGCCGTACTGGGCTGATGTGGACATCCGTCTGGGAGGGGATGTCTTCTACCGGCAGAGCCGGGACCCCCAGCTGCTGGCACGCCTGGCCCAGGACCTGGCACCTGCTGTGCCACCTGGGGACCCGCCTCCACAGCCTACCTGGGCATTTGTGGCCACCTGGGACCATGTGGCCTATTTTGGGGCTGCCTCGGACAAGGTGGGATATGGAACAAGGTGGGGGGGCTCAAATATCTTGACCTTCAACCATGATGTCCCTAACCATGGTGGCACCAATGGTTTGGGGACACAGGGATGGAGACATAGCTGGGGGTCACAGTAACATGGTGACAATGTCCCCCTGCAGGTGAACACCTTCCAGGCTGTGCTGGCCTCAGATGGTGTCACCTGCTTTGTCGTGCTCAACTACGGAGACTTGCAGTGGACAACTGGCATTGCTAACCACGGGGACCCACACACTGGCCTAGGGGGCATCCCTGCACAGGTGGAGATACAGAGAGGGACAGGAGACACTGGGCATGGGTACCTTCCTGTGCAGATGAGGACAGTCCAAGAGATGGGGGACACTCAGCTAGGAGGGATTATGGGCTTGATGGGGGGAAAGCATTTTGGAGTGGAATTAAGGGGATTTGTGTGTAATTAAAGGGATTTGGGGTGAAATTAGGGGGATTTTAAGTAGGATTTAAGGGAATTTGGGGCAGAATTAAGGGAATTTGTAGTGAAATCAGGGAGATTTGGTCTGAAACCAGAGGTATTTTAGGGGGAATGAAGTGGATTTGGGGTGAAATGAAGCTCATTTTCAGTAAAATTCAATGGAAATTTGGGCAAAATTTACCCCCTACCTTCTCCCATCCCCCTGTTCCCCTCCCTTCATGTCCGCCCCTGTTCCTCCATCATCCCTCCTGCAGGCTGGGTTCAACAGCGGAGATGATGTCCACTACTACAATGTGCCAGGGTCACGCACACCCGCAGTGCAGAGCCTCAGCCACCACAGCAACCTGGGGGTCCCAGGACGCTGGGCCTTCCGTGTTGACCACTTTGAGGCCACTGAGGGACCCTCCGAGACTCCTGGCATCCTGTCAAAGACACCTGAGGCCCCCAGGAGTCTGTTGCCACCCCACAAGACCCTCTCAGTATCCCCCAAGCCCCCAAGGATCACAGAGGAGCAGGCCTATGTCTGCGGGTCATGAGCAGGTGACACCTGGGACACTTGGGGTAGGGGGTTAGCCTAACAGCCCTCACCCCACCCCCACAGAAGGATGTGCCCCCAGGGAGGTTGCATTATGGTGGAAACAGCAATAAACACTCACTGAGCAACACCTGTGTCAGATGTGAGTACACAGATGCATGTGGGCAGCAACACAGATGTCATGTGTGGAATGGGTACGTATCCCCACCAGTTCCCATGAAGGTGACGGAATCAGCTGAGGAGGGAAATTGTCAGTGAGAGGTGACAATATCTGGGTTGTACATGGGTGTGACAGACGCACACCTGAGTCACAAAGAGGTGTGGCATAGATACATCTGGATGTTATGAACAAAGTTTCCAGGTGTTTCCCAGAGAGGCAGGCAGGGCCTTCCTAGTTCCCATGGCAACACTGGAATGACTGGTGGCTACCGATATTTAAATGTTACTTAGTTAATTGTTCTGTTTGTTTTCTCTAAACTACCCAAAGGTAACCTGCCTTCCCCCCCACCACACTGACATTCTGGGACTAACATGCAAATAAGAAAACCCCCTGGGATCATGGGAGTATTTTTTGGGGGTAAAGACACAGCTAAATAAAAAACTAAACCCAGTAGAGGGGGATAGACAAATGCCCTAGCTGAGGAAGAGGGGAAACACATCCCCTGATCGACTTTTGTCTGTCACCATCACCTAAAAGCAACTAGACTAGGGTGGGCTGGGGCAAGTGGAGATGGAAGAGACAGAGAGCCCTGGTGCTGCCACCAGGGAAGGAGTGGGGACAGCTGTTGCTCTGGACTTCAGCAACAGACTCTGCACTCCACACTTCCTCACCCTTTGACCACCAGTTGTGCCACAGGGAAGAAGAAGGGACTGCTGTTGCTCTGGACTTCAGTGACAGACCCTGCATGCCTCCTTCCTTTCGGCCACCTGCAAGAGCTACAACAATGGGGGCGAGCTCCTTTCAGGACCCCTGCCCAGATGATCTTTTTAATAAAAGAGCTGAACATTAATAAAGGCATAAGCCCTGTTCATTTCATGGATAACATCTGATGTAAAATGTATTACACCTGGACAGCACTCAGCTCATGCACTCCTACATGGTGTTACACCTGGACAACACCTGAGTTCCACCTGCATAACACCTGCTGCAATACAGCAGTCCACCTGGACAATGCCTGGGTTACACAGAGGTGTAGCATGACCAGGACACCACCAGCCCAGCCAAGGGCCCCAACACGGACACCAAGGGCAGAATAAAGGAAAGGGTTTGTGTTACAGTTAGGGGTTAGTGGTTAGGGTTAGGGCTATGGTTTGGTTAGGAGTAGGGCTAGGACTTACAGTTTGTGTAGGTTAGAGTTAGATTAAGGCTTATTGTTTGGGTCAGAGTTTTGGGATGCTTTTATTAAATCGCTGTAAGGTTTAACGCAATATTGGAGTGGCCTAATTTTTCATTATTAATATGTGTAGTTATCCTTTTGGGGGCAGGATGTCATAGATACTAATGCAGTGCTAGATTTTTGGTGCGAAATATTTTTTAGTCCAGGGTGCAGGGATGGTGCAGCGGAACTTCTAAAGTGATTGTTCTGATTTGAAAGCAAAACCAATGAGAGACTCCAAGTTAGAAATACAATTTATTAGGAAAGGTAAAAAGGAAAACAAAATCAGTGCAATAATACAAAAGAAAAACCACTGACAGAGTCAGAATACAACCTGACACCCCTTTGGTCAGCATGTTGGTAGTAGTCCAAATTGGAGTGGCTGCAGTCCTCCTGGAGTGGCAGATGTGGTTCTGTTGGAGCAGTGGTCCTGTAGAAGGGTGTAGTCTTCCTCTGAAGGTCTAGTGAAAAACCCCAAGCTGTTCCTCTTAGAAACCTGTGGGAAGGCTATCTTCTCTGTCCCAAACCCCAGAATATATCTATGTGGGGATGCTTAGCTCCTCCTACCCTGGGCAGAGCATCTCACAATGGGCTGATGTCATTCTTAGTCATGTGGTGGGTCCTTGATTACCCGTTAAACAGAAATGGCTCCTGGAGGGAGTTATGTCTGAGTCGTGTGGCAAGACATTGATGGGCCCATTAACAGGAGATAAGGAAAACTGCCCAGAAGACAACTGCTACACAGATGGCAATAGAAAACATCTTGCTTCTCAGTCTAGGACGGTGATCCAATATGAAGGCCTATTTTGCTTTACACCAACCCAGTCCTCTCTTACAGATCTTTGGTGAAGACAAAGGGGTCAGGGTTTACTTTCTAAATTAGTTACACTTTCAAAAATCTGTTTATTAATTGTCACCAAGATCGCTTAGGAGCAGCTTATCATTGGTGTGAGGAGGAGCCCAGAAGAGAAGGGGCTGATAAAGATGTCTCAAACACTGAGAACCATCCAAGGACTGTTGGTGAAGAAGCAAGAACATGATGTGACTGTGGAAGGGGCCATGCGGGGCTAGGGCACCACTTTTCTGGCACTAACATCCTTTTTCTAGTCCCTGGAGACCCAACAAACTAAAGACAGCATCAGCACAGGAAAAGGCAGGATCTGTCAAATGAAGACTGATCTAGCAGGGAGGAAGAAGTGACCACCACTTTGGGGGAGGAAGAACCACCCCCAAAGCCTCCAATCCACTTCAAGAAAGATCTGAAATAATAGGCTGAGCATGAGAATTAATGTCCAGAGACAGTCACAGCTATCTGTCTGTAAAATGCTATCAACACCAAGCCCAGGCACTGCCTCCAAGACTGTGATTATCCCATCGCTTCCCTCCCTCCCTCCCTCCCTCCCTCCCTCCCTCCCTCCCTCCTTTCCTTGGCAGCTCTGGACAGAGTTCTGTATCTGAAACTTCTGTATCTGAAAGGTCTGCGGCCTTATGGCTCAGGAAGTGGCCAGGGTGACATTCAATGAGATGTCTGCAGAGGAATCCACATGGATCTGTCTCTTTTCCTTCCCTGTAGGAGGTACCTCTGGTCCTCATGGCAGAGACCCTGGTGCCCACCTCAGAAGAGCTGTGATGGGAGCTGAAGTTTGTGTAGGGGTGGGGAATGGCCGGTGCCCCCCTCAAGGAGCTGGGAATGGACACTGATCCTTTGCTGACTCTCATGTATGTATATGATAATTTGTGCAAATAAGATTGATCACATATTTGATGCAGTCATGTACTATTAAAATATACTCTTATAAAAGTTTTTAAGAAAGAAAAAATAAAATGCACAAGCCAGAGATGGGGATTGCAACACCAGGTTGAAACCACCTGTACAAAGGAGGGAGGGCTTCATTTGCAAAGTAGTAATCATGGCCAGCCTGAAGATGGATAATCCGTCAAGGTGGTCCGAGGAACGCCTGGATGATGAAGACACCCAAGAGTGAGATATCCAGAACCATCAGGGAGATACATCTGAATACCGAACTCCGGGAACACAATCACGGTTGATCATCACTCTCCGGATGGGTTCTGTTCAACTAGCCACAGTGAAAGAACTTCACATGAATAGGTGCAGCCCTCAGGCAAGAAAAAACGTATGAAAATAGAACAGTTGGTGTGAAGCATAGGGGAATCTCTGCTGCAGTAGTTGAACCTGTGTCTCAACCAGGCTTTTTTTCTGTTTTAATTCTCTAAATTTCTGTTGGGGTTGAAATGAACAGGGCTTATGCCTTTATTAATGTTCAGCTCTTTTATTAAAAAGATCATCTGGGCAGGGGTCCTGAAAGGAGCTCGCCCCCATTGTTGTAGCTCTTGCAGGTGGCCGAAAGGAAGGAGGCATGCAGGGTCTGTCACTGAAGTCCAGAGCAACAGCAGTCCCTTCTTCTTCCCTGTGGCACAACTGGTGGTCAAAGGGTGAGGAAGTGTGGAGTGCAGAGTCTGTTGCTGAAGTCCAGAGCAACAGCTGTCCCCACTCCTTCCCTGGTGGCAGCACCAGGGCTCTCTGTCTCTTCCATCTCCACTTGCCCCAGCCCACCCTAGTCTAGTTGCTTTTAGGTGATGGTGACAGACAAAAGTCGATCAGGGGATGTGTTTCCCCTCTTCCTCAGCTAGGGCATTTGTCTATCCCCCTCTACTGGGTTTAGTTTTTTATTTAGCTGTGTCTTTACCCCCAAAAAATACTCCCATGATCCCAGGGGGTTTTCTTATTTGCATGTTAGTCCCAGAATGTCAGTGTGGTGGGGGGGAAGGCAGGTTACCTTTGGGTAGTTTAGAGAAAACAAACAGAGCAATTAACTAAGTAACATTTAAATATCGGTAGCCACCAGTCATTCCAGTGTTGCCATGGGAACTAGGAAGGCCCTGCCTGCCTCTCTGGGAAACACCTGGAAACTTTGTTCATTACAGGGATCATTTAATAAATTTTCATTAATTAATAAATTGGAGCATTTTCATTTATGACATTGACCATGGGTTTGGGGCCCTGCGGCGCCAGGCGGGGCGATCCCGGTTATCCCGGGACCCTGCAGGAGCCCGGAACAGTGAGAGACCCCGGGCTAAACATTAGCACCAGGGCCTGAGGGAGCCTCCCTGTCCCAAATCCCCATCTGCAGCACTGGGGCAGCTCCCGGGATCTTTAGGGCACGGAGCAGCCGGAGGTGGGCGTTTGAAGTGCCTCTCTTGGGGCACCATTTTATTCCGAGACAGAGGATTCCCGCAGGGTTGGAGACCCTTGGGGGCCCAATAAGGAGGGTCAGAAGGGGCTCCCATGGTTTTTCAACCTGAGAAAGGCGGTTTCAAGCACCTCTCGTTGCTTGGAGCACTGGTACAGCTCCAGCATGGGCGGCCCTAGGCGATCTGTGGGAGCCGGGAGTGGCTGCCCAAGGCCACAGAGGTGCCACAGAAGCTGCAGGGCCACTGTGCAGGAGGAGCGGCAGCACTGCCCTAGAGAGGAGCTGGGCACAGTGGTGGCTCTGGGGCGCTGCCGAGAGAGCGCAGTGATTCCCAGGGCCGCGGCAGTGCCTGACGGGCGCCTTCCTGGAATCTTCCTGGGGAGTGCCAGGCTGTGTTAAGAGTGCAGATGCCTTGGGGGCTGGGAGCGGCTGCGAGGGCTATATTGGGCAGCCCTGGGTGCACCTGGCGGCCCGTGGGCCCCCAGCGCAGGCAGGTCTGTGTGGCCGGGCCGGCACTGTCTTCACAGTGGGCTCCAAGAGGAGCAGCCCAGCCCGATCGTGGCCATGAGGAACATGGTGGGGCTTAGGGGCTGGGCGGAACTGGGCTTGGAGGAAAAAGGCTGATGGAGAGTAGTTGAAGAATTTTCAAACACCCAGTGGGAAACTATTTTAAAACCATGTGCTGTACGGTGTGTTATAGACCGTGTTTCCTTCAAGATTCTTTAATTAAGAGTAGATTTAAATTTTTTTGTGGGTTAATAAAAAGCTTCTTTTGCTGTGCAGGTTCCAGGCAGCCTCTGCTGCCCAGCTGGGCAGTGTTTCTCTGTCACACACGTGCGGAGGGAGTTGGGCCCTCAGGATTGTTGGTGCTGCTCACGGAGTGTCCTCACAAAGGGGATTTAGGGAGATCCACAGTCAGAGGCATTTCAGCTTCACACCTTTATGTGCACTTCGCAGCTTTTTTTTTCTGGAAAAAAATTAACTTTTTGGAACTCAGATTTCACTGTAACTGTTGGAAGGGATTAACTATTGCAGCATTCTAAGGCAGTGTGTTTAAGATGAAGTGTATTTGTTTAAGGGCCTCCTGGTTCTCCAGCCTGGGTGTTGTGACTTTGTGAAAAACATGTTCACTCTCCTGTGAAAATTTAAAAAGTTTAATAAAGGACAATAGGAGACAAGGACCATAGAGCAAAGGTTATCACAGCCGGGTGCATCTTGCCACTCAGCCACGATCACACTGTGAGAAACTGTGTGGAATTTAAAGGGTTTATTAAACCTTAACAAAAATACAAGAAAAGGAATAAGGAAAAGCAGACCTGTTAGGAATGTGACCCTTGACTCAGCCAATATATCAAACAGCAATTCAATTTATTAATTAATATGGTAACATATGAGCAAAGACAGCGCTGGGTACAGTGCTGGCGGTTTTCCCCTCCAACTGCACACTGGTTGTTGGGCTTGCTGGTATTTATCAATTATATTAATGCATATTCATAATCTTTTCCCAGTTTCTAGGCGACCTTTCGACAGTTTCCATTTCTACCTTTAACATCACAATTCTATACTTCAGGATCGTAAATCTATGATGGTGTTATCGGTAAAAATTGACCCAGCCAAATCAAAAAAGAAAAGAACAATTTTTATTATAGCAATAAAATTCTATCTCAGCCAGCCACAAAGAAAAGGACAGTGCCAAGCCTGGGATCAGCGCTGGATGTGACACAGGTCCAACCGCTCTAGCAGAGGGTCTCCTATGCTTCACACCATCCATTCTGCACGAGCAGTTTTTATACAGTTTATTTTGCTGGAGGCCGGGATTTCGTCTATCAGCCTTTTTTTTCCATTCAAAGTCCCACATATTCATGAAGTCTCTTTTGTCTGCTTGGGGTTGAACAATTCGAGGTCCAGGAAGCGATGTACATTGAGGATTGAGTTATGGGAACCCGGCATTGAGATGCATCTTCCAGAGGTTCCAGTAATCCCAATTTCGGGTAGTTGTTGGGATAATCATCGCTTGGGAGTTCCTAGATCATCTTGAGAAATGGCCCATCTCCGAGCGAGCCACATGTATTAACTTGCAAATGAAGCCTTATCGTCAATGGTTTCAACATACGTGAGGTAACCCCCTTGCCCTGGCTCACCTGCTTTATGTCTATTTTTTAAATCATAGAAAACCTCTACCCATATATCACTTTATAAGTGCGAATTATACATACTACACATAACAATCCCTCCCCTTCTATAGTAACACCTTAATTCGTGCTTTTCCTAAAAATTCTACATTTCCCTTGTTGATCCCGTGTAGTTACCTTCTAATACTAAAAACTTCCTTAGTACCTTGGGATCCCATCATCCCATTCCTGTCTTGGAATTTCCTGGTAAAACTTGTAAGCATCTCCTTCTCCGTTTATTTGCCCTTCAAACCTGGCCAAGGCTTCTGCTGCTCTGGTGTGTGGGTTTTCTTCTCCTAATTTCATGATTTTTGATACCTGATTAAATTTTCCTGTTGCGCATTCTGGATCTGTAGGCATGGCCGCCAACTGCATCCCCTGTACTACTGAGTGGATTAGTCTCATAAAACAGGGTATCAAGCAAGGCAGGATTATGATTCCAGCCACAGAACATACAATGAAAAATATTATCTTTTTCCACCAAGGCCCGTCAAACAAATGGTCCCACCAGGACACTTGGAGTACTGAGTTCCATTTCTGTATGGGAACAGGTGCTACATGTTTAATTTCAATCGCTAGGTCTCTAATAGTTTCCCCATAATCATCAATTTCTATACAGCATTCTGACTCATTAATTTCCCACACACTCCCCCTTCTTTGGCCAGCAAATAGTCAAGAGCTATCCTACTTTGATATACAAAATTTGGGAGTACTGCTTAGATAGCAGTTTGAGGGCATCCAAGGTGTGGTTGGATACAATTTCCACTACAGCCTGTAGTCTTATTAGGAGGTTTAATAAGTAAATCAGGGTCCTGTACCCCCAGGTCCCATCCTGGGCCCATGTAGCAGGACCACAGTATTCTATTATTCTTTCTGCAGGCCACTCTTCCTCACCCCAGGTCTGCCCCCCATCAAAGATAGGGAACTTATTTTTTAGACTCCTCTTTTTCCTGCTTAATGTCTCGTATAAGGGGGCCCCTAATGAACTGTGCTCAGAGTGAGGAAGGGTAAAGAAAACAGGCCTTATTAATCCTACCGTACATGATCCCTTCCTGTACGCCTTCTTTCCACAAATCAAATACAAACCATTTGGGGCTTTCCACCTAATTTTTGTGCTTTCAGGCTCTTTCCAGTATTTACCTAATTCATTTGAAGACTGGTAAGGGTTAGCTCCAGGGCTTTTGTTCCATCAGAGTCGAATCTTATCACTCCATTCACACTGACTCCCTTTTTCTCTGCTCCAGTACCCTGCCAGGTTTTCTGGTTGCCAGATCCTGCTTTTGTTAAAAGAATTCACAGTTACAGTGGATACACACGGGGTGTATCCCACCACTTCAGTGTATTCTTTCTCCTCCCAGCTAAGGCAGAATGTTCCAATTACCCTTTTGTCTAGGATCCATCCCTCAGGCCTCTGAATTATTCTCGGGGTATTAGTATCTTCCCATTTTAACAGTTGCTCTGGTGCTAAACCCTCACCTTTCCGTGGCCACTTCTCTGTGGACTTGAGCCCTCTGCAGATCCAACAATTAGTCAGACCTAATTCCGTGGCAATTTCTTGCATCAAATCCACAAATAAATTTTCATCTGATGCAGGTAAGCCCCCGTTAGTGTATTCTTTCTCCAGCTGATCGTTTTGTTCACTTAAGGTTTTTAACCTCTTCTGTTCCATCCTTCTTTTTCTTACCTCTGCCTCCTGTCTTTTCAACTCCTGTGATACCTGTTTTATTTTGCTTTCTGGGTCCACCCCTTCCTTATTCCTTGAAGGCAAAATATCTTATCATACTGGAAACAAGCTCTGTCATCCTGATCTTCTAAAAGATCAAGGATAACTGGTTTGTTTCTGAGGGACTTTTTGCTCTCATAGTTTAAATTCTTCCCAACCCAGTATGTCTTACCTCCCATTGCACACATTCCTAATTGTAATTGGGAATGTGTAATTGTAATTGTAATTGTTGTCATAGCACAGGGGGTTTGCCTGAAAATAAGCTACAAACACTGACTCCGTTTTCCCCCCAACCCATACAGTGCGGCTACACTTATCACAGGCTGAGAGGGATACAGGTTGGGCATTCCTCTTATGTATTTTGTGCATTGACTGCCTGTCCTTAGGGGTTGCTCCTTGCAAGTGAAATTTGGTCCTTCCTTTTATTTTGTATTCCTCCTGTTGAGTGCCATTCTTGGAGCAAAGCGTCTTTGCTCCACCCCTGCTGCAGTTTCTTGGGGCTGGGGATGTCGGACCCTCCGACTCCCCCTGGACTGCCCCCCTTGGACAGTCAATATGCTTTGTCCGCACCCACCGTCGGGGCACCGCCCCTCCAGGTTGGAGGTGCTACTTATTGGCGCACTAATTTTGAGGCACGTTGCTAGACTCAGGTACATCAAGATTACTCCCACCACTAACATTCCTCTGCCTTTCCGAATGCCCACTGGGTGGCAACCAACGGCGGGGTAAACCATCTTCTTGGCAGCAAGAATAGTTTTCCGTGGTTTCATGCCAGGACCGAGCCGCATACGTCCATTTGAAAATGCCCCACCTGTGTAGCTTAACAGTGTCTGCACTGCAGGGTACCTTGTTTAACCTCCAGCACTCAACAGCAATAATTCGAGCTTTTGACCGTAGCTTACCCCTTAGCTCATCTTGAAATAAGCAAAACCAAATTGCAGAATCTTGTTCAATTATCCTCAATCTGGTAGCGAGCCCTAAGACATGGCTAGTCAAGCACTATTCTTGTTCCAGACACTTATCAAAAAACCCTCCCGTCAATTCCCCCTTCTGCAGTGCTTTACCCAAACCTCATTACAATATTCATAAATAAAATGCACAAATGGGTAACATCCACAGTCTGGTACAGAGCACCTTATCAGGTCTCTATCAGTAATTTACTTGGCCGCAGGGTCAGTTTCAGTTCTCCCGGGGGGGAGGTGATTTTCCACTCTGGTGTCCCTTCCTGGAGCTCAATCTTCTTCACTTGTGATGAGTGTGTCCACCCCTTTTCTGCTGTCCGTACTGCTGTATCTGTGGTGAGGAGGACAAGAAAGGGGCCTTCCCAGTGAGGTACTAGTGTAGCCTCCCTCCAAGTTTTTATGAGTACCTTGTCCCCAGGCTGTATTTTGTGTATGGAGAAGCCTAAGGGGGTGTTTTGCATTATTATTCCTTGCTTCCGTAACTTCTGAAGGTTCTTGCTTATGGCTATAAGGTAGGGCTGTAGCTGCCCATCTTCTATTTTTGGGTGTCCCACTGGCATGCCATGTTCATAAGGCATCCCATATAACATTTCAAAGGGGGAGAGCCCAGTCTCAGAATGTGGCATAATTCAAATGTTTAACAGAGCTAAGGGGAGGCATTTTACCCAGGACATTTTAGTTTCCATAATTAATTTTGCCAATTGGGCTTTCAATGTTTGATTTCACGACTATTCTGGAGCTCTGGGGGTGCCATGGGGTGTGGTATTCCCAGTGGATTCCCGGAATATCGGCCAGTTGCTTAATGACCTTTGAGGTGAAGTGTGTCCCATGATCTAAATCTATACAATTTACTATCCTGTATCGAGGTATGATTTCTTCCAATAGGAACCTTGATACCATTTAGGCTGTTGCCCGGGAGCATGGAAAAGCCTCTGCCCAATGGGTTAGCTTATCCACTATAACCAATAAAAATTTATACCTCCCCACTTAAGGCAGATCAGTAAAATCTACCTGAATCCTTTCAAAAGGCCGGGTGGCTTCCCAATGCCACCTGCCGGGTCTTAGCCCGATTAACTTTTTGACAGATCATACACCCCTGTACTTCTTGTTTTGCCAATTCATAGATTCCTTTACACCCAAAGAACTTCAAGAATTGTTCTGTGAGTGCCTGGGCCCCCCAATGTGTCTGTTGGTGCAACCTCCTCAGAATTTTTCTGGTATAATCCTTGGACAGTAATTCCCACACGTCTGGTAACAGCCACTTACCTTATTCCAACCGACCCCCGATCTTCTGGTACCCTTCAATCTCCCTTTAAGAAGGATGGAGGGGGGGTATTCTCAGACTTCCCCTTCCCCGATCTCTGGAGTGCTTACCTTTAGTAGGGCTGGGCTTTTTGACTCCTTGTCTGCTAGGTTATTTCCTCGGGTTCTAAACTGCCTTCCAGTCTGGTATCCTTTCACGTGGACTATGGCATTTACCTCTGGCCCTCTAATGGTCTCTAAAATTTTCCTGATTATTTCCTCATGCACCAACCCTCGCCCATGAGTATTAAGCAGCCCCCTTTCTTCCCAGATTTTTCCAAAGGTGTGTACTACCCCAAATGCATATTTTGAATCTGTGAAGATTGTTCCCCTTCTCCCTTTTAGTTTCTGTAAAGGTCTATATACTGCATATAGCTCGCAAGCTTGGGCTGACCAACTAGCACTCAGGGGTCTCGATTCCACCACCTCCCCAGTTTTCCCATTTATCACAGCATACCCGGATTTTCTTTTCCCATCAACAACCCTTGCTGACCCATCCACAAACCATTTTTCTCCATCTTCTAGTTCTTCTTCTTCCAAGTCAGGCCGTATTGTAGTCTGTAATTCCACCACCTCAGCACAATCATAAGAAGGAACCCCTGTGGCTTCCCCAAACATAAACTGGGCAGGATTTTATGCCGAAGTAGTTTCTAATTCTAAATCATGAGAGTGAATCAGGATGGCTTCATATTTCAGGAGCCTAGTGTCTGTCAGCCACTTATCCGCCTTCTGCTGTAAAATGCTCCTTACATTGTGGGGGGCGTAACCTACTAATGAGGCCCTGAGGGTTACTTTCTTGGCCTCCTCTACTAATATTGCTACTGCCACAATTGCTTGTAAGCAAGTGGGCCACTCCCTGCTCACAGGGTCCAAGAGTTTTGATACAAACCCAAGCAGTTTTCTTGCCCCTGCCCAGTCCTGAGTTAGGACTCCATGGACAATGTGATTATTAACATCCAGAAATAACTGGAAAGGTCTTTTTACATCTGGGATGCTCAATACTGGGGCTGCCATAAGGGTCTCTTTTAACTCTTTGAAACCCTCCTCATCCTGTTTTGTCCACTTAAGCCTGTAGGTGGTAAGTTTTTCATAAAGAAATCTTACTTTCTCACTGTAACCTTCGATCCATTGCCTGCAGTAACCCAGGAGCCCTAGTAACTGTCTGACTACCCTCTTTGTTTGTGGTGGAGGCAAGCAGGATCCCTGCTACCCTGTCAGGATCCAATTTCTTTTTACCTTTTGTAAGCCACTGTCCTAGGTATTTTACCTCGGGCTCCGTGAACTGTAGTTTAGATTTTGAAACCTTCAACCCCTTTTCTCCCAGAAAATTTAACAAGACAATAGTGCCAGTCCTTACATCATATTCCTTGGGACCGGCTACTAGTAGGTCATCCACACATTTCAGTAATTTGGTCCCTTGTACTGGCACAAATTCACTCAATAGTTTCTCAAGGGCTTGACCAAAGAGATTCAGTGAATCCACAAACCCCTGAGGCAGGGAGGTCCACCTTAGTTGCTGTTTTCTCTTTGTCTCTGGGTCTTCCCACTGGAAAGCAAAATAGTCCCGACTTTCCTTGGCTAAAGGACAAGTCCAGAAGGCATCCTTTAAATCTATGACACTATACTAAGTGTCCTCTGGAGATATGTTATTTGACAAGGTGTAGGGGTTTGAGACCATAGGGAACAAAGTTTTTGTTCTCTGATTTACAGCTCTCAAGTCCTGCACCAGCCGATAACTCCCATCTGATTTTTGCACTGCTAGAATAGGTGTGTTATGCCTTGACATACAAGGCTCCAGCATGCCCTTTTTTATTAAATCCTCTATTACAGCTTTTAATCCCTGTCTGCCTTCCATGGGGTTGGGATATTGTTTGATCCGAATAGGATTCTCTGGCCTCTCAATTTTGATGTGTATGGGTTCCATATCCAACCTTCCCACCTCCTCCTGGGTGTGGCAGACCTTGGGAATAATTTCTTTTTCCTCCTCAATAGTTAACTTATATAGACTTACCATGAGCTGTGAATTCTGTGCAATTAAATTTATCCCCAGGACCACCATCAAGTCCCGTCCTATTAAGTTATAGTCCGCTTCTTCTACTAGTAAGTTATTCCCGAGACAGATTTTATTTTCAGATTCTATTTCCACATCCTTTAACACTGGTACCTTGAAAGGTTCCCCTTTTGCCCCAATAACTACCATTGAATCTTTACTTTTTGTACACCCAGGTGGCAGTTTCTGGACCGTGGTCCTTTCTGCCCCTGAATCAATTAAGAAAACCAGTTCCTGTTTCTGGGGTTCTATTTTTAATTTTATCAAGAGCTCTCCAGGTGTTCTGGACCCCAAATTACAGAGCCCCTGACGCCTCTAATCCTCTTGGAAAATATTTTCATCTTTTCATCTTTTATTCTTTTCTTACATTCTCTCTTAAAGTGCCCTTTCTGTTTGCAATAAAAGCACTCAGGGCCACTTACCGGTCTGTGTCCTCTGGCTTTCACTGTGGCCGTTGAGCTTCTGCTGGCTTCCAAGGGTTTTTGGCTTGCTTCTGCTTTTGAGCTTCCCTGACTGCTGCCACCAACACCCTTGCCTGTGCCTTTTGCTTTTCATCCTCCCATCTCATATAAACTTTCTGTGCTTCCCTTAGTAACTCCTGCAGGCTTTTCTCTTGCCAATTTTCTATTTTTCCAACTTTTTCCAAAGATACTCCCATGATTTGGCAACAAATTGGGTTTTTAACAAAATTCCCCCAAGAGGAGAATTAGGATCTGTCCCTGAATACATTTGAGGCTTTTGCTAAGCCTCTCTAGCCATTCAGTGGGCGTCTCGTCCCTCCCTTGGCGCTCTCCCAATGCTTTATTAATGTTTTGTCCCTTTGGCACTGCCCCCCGGATACCTTGTATTACCATGTTCCTCAGTTTTATCATTTTAAGCCGGTCCTCCTTCGCCTGGGTGTTCCACTGTGGCCTTTGTTCAGGCCATTTCTCGGCCCCACTTCCTCCTTAGGGGTTCCTCAATTCCCAGTCCTTTATAGCAGCCTGTCTTATCATATCCCACTCTTCGGCATTGAATAAAGACTTTAGTATAGCGGTGATATCATCATACGAATAAATGCTGTTCCCCAAGAATTCATGCAACCTCTCCGCCACTCCCAGGGGGTCATCCATCAATTTTCCCATTTCCCTATTAAAGGCTCTCACATCCCCCGTGTTAATTGGTACGTTTACGTATCCGATAACTCCCAGAGCAGTAGGTACTTGCATGCCTTTTCAACTTTCTGAGAGGCTCCGATGACCTCAACTCACCACAAACAATCACACCAGAAGCCCAAGTAGCGATCTAAAATGTATCAGAGGCACTGTTCACAAGACAAGCCCACCATGCTGATCCTACCCTGCCTTTCCAATTTGTCATCTTGGGTAAGTCACCCAAGTTCCATGGGCTCATTTTCCACTGGGACCCCACTCTGAAGGATCAGCTTTTAATCACAGAGTGGGTGTTCCGATCCCACCAACCATGTAAGAATATCACTGCACCCCAAGAGCTGATGGCTCAGCTCATTACAAAAGCCAGATCATGCCTCAAAACCCTAGTCAGGTGAGTTCACATGCATTTATCTTCCATTGACATCAGGTAATCTGGAAGCTTTGCTCCAGACCAATGAACACCTCCAGTTCACTCTTGACAGCTAGCCAGGTCAAATCTCTATCCATTTGCAGAAACACAAACTATTTAATGAATGTTTTAATTTGGTCCCAAAATCATTAGAGTCAAACTCCTTTAAAGGCACTGACTGTTTTTACTGATGGCTCTGGAAAATCCCACAAGTCAGTTATGACTTGGAAAAACCCTGACACTCAGCAGTGGGAGTCTGATGTTCAAATTGTTCAGGGATCCCCACAAATTGCAGCCATTCTCAAAGCCTTTGAGAAGTTCAAACAACCCTTGAGTCTGGTTACTGATTCAGCCTATGTTGCTGGGATAGCTGAAAAAGCAGAACATTCTTTGTTAAAGGAAGTGCCAAATCCAGATTTGTACAGCTTGCTTTTGAAGTTAACATGCCTCCTCTACCACTGAGAGCAACCATATCACATTATGCATGTGAGGTCACATACTGACCGCCCAGGACCAGTTACAGAGGCCAACCAGAAAGCAGATATTTTAGCCATGGCAGTGCAGATCACCCTACCAGACATTTTTAATCAGGCTAAATTAAACTATCAGTTTTTTCACCAAAATGAACCAGCCCTTGTTCATACATTTAAAATCACAAGGGAACAGGCAAGAGCAATTGTGGGCTCCTGCCCCAGTTGCTAGGAGTTTGCTTTGCCCTCCATGGGGGCCGGAATTAACCCCCGAGGCCTCAAAAGTTTACATCTGTGGCAAACAGATGTCACACACTACACACCCTTTGGGAGACAAAAATACATTCATGTGTCCATAGATACATTCTCTAGGGCTGTATTCACATCAGCCCACTCAGAAGAAAAGACGTTACCAAACATTTTCTTCTAGCGTTTTCCAACTCTAGGTATCCCCCAAGCCGTCAAAACAGATAATGGTCCTGCCTCCAAAAATTTCAAACAGCTCCTAGATCAATGAGGGGGTGAAACACACCAGTGTCTTATCTCATTCACCAACAGAACAATCTGTTGTAGAGAGAACACACCATACACTCAAGAGAGTCCTCAGTCAGCAGCATGGGGGAGTTGAAACACTTCCAAATGTAGAAAGATTATGTAAGGCTCTTTATGTCATCAATTTTCTTAATAATTCATTTATGGAGACAAACCCCACCCCTCCCCCCCACCCTGCCATTGTCAGTCACTTCTCCAACACTACCAGAGCTCAGCTCACAGAGAAATCCCCTGTGCTGATCAAAGACCCCAAATCCAAACAAATAATGAGTCCATTTCCATTAGTAACTTGGGGGAGAGACTATGCTTGCGCATCCACAGAATCTGGCCCACAGAATCTGGCCCAAGTCACCAAATGCAGCACCCAGAGACATTTCCCCAGAACCTCAGAGACAGGAAAGAGCTCAAGCTCAGGTAGTGTGGAGGAGAAGAAGGAAAAAGATTGTAAACGCAAATGTTTGTCACAGAAGATGTGTCTCCACTGCTCCAGAAGATCATAAGGCTCTCTGTTGAATTTTATTCGCTCATTGTTTTGCAACACTGTATTTCTGGTTATAAGTTTGTAGTGGTTCAGTCTCGGTACCCCATTTGGCTTCCCTAATGTTTCAGTCCTGAGTGGTTTACCACAGTTTTCCCTGCCAAACTGTATGTCAATCCACATGTCAATCCACCTGTATACCTCCCTTGTTCCCTTGTCTTACCCCGTCTGTAAAAGATAGCACAATCCTTTGGTTCTGGAGTATTCCTTGTCTTTCATCCCTTCTTTGAAGCAGAATTGGATTGTAAGGTTTGCTCCCACCCCATGTTGGCTTCTACTGGGAAGCCCTTACCCTGCACCCTCCCCTAATAACTTCGTATTGGTCAAAGGTTGTGTCCTCCTCGTGTTCCTCGACCCTATAAAAGTAGTCAGTTCAGGTTCAGATGTGTCACTTGCTCTGCCCCACTTCGAGATTAAATAAGTGGAGACTCAGACAAGTATACTTCCCTTACTCCTTTGCCTCAGTTTCCTCGTGCTCTGTGCCTCTGCTGTGCTACCCATGCAGCAGCAATTACCACCACACACAGCAGTATCGGCAGAGACTCGGGAGCGTCCACTCACATGTCTGCACACTGGCCACAACCAGGGAAAGCTAGTTGGCGAACTTCAGTCCCGTGGCCACTGAGAGCCAGGTGCAAATGCCACCTCTAAGCTGAATACCCAGAGTCAGGGGAAATGACTTATTTTTCCCATGGAAAATGACCTCTCTTTGTGGCCTCTCGCTCTGGCCCACACTGGTGTTCTGACATCAGAAGTTGCAAACTTTGCAGGATTTTTCCAAAACTACAGATGCCAGCAACTAGAAAACTGTATGAACATAGAGTCCCAAATGCCACTTATTAGCTGATACCCCAAGCCTTGGGAAATGACTTCTTTTCCCGTGGAAAATGGCCCCTTTTGCAGCTACTCACAGAGGCCCACAATGCCATCCTGACCTCAGTATTTGCAAACTTTGCAGGATTTCTCCAAAACTAAAGCTTGCAGAAAAGAGAACCAAGCATTCCCTTAAAGCCAAAAATGCCATCTCTGAGCTGATACCCAGAGCCTGCGTAAATGACTTTTTTTCCTATGGAAAATGGCCCCTCCTTGTGGCCACTTGCACTGGCCCAAAGTGTTGTCCTGACCTCAAAATTTCCAAACTTTGCAGGATTTCTCCAAAACTAAAGCTTACAGAACAGAGAACCAAGCATTCCCTAAAAGCCCCAAACGCCACCTCTAAGCAGACACCCAGAGCCTGTGGAAATTACTACTTTTGCCATGAAAAATGGCCTCTCTTTGTGGCCACTCGCACTGGTCCACTGTGGCGTCATGACCACAAATTTGAAAACTTTGCAGGATTTCCCCACAACTACAGATGCCAGCCACTAGAAATTTGTGTGCACATGGAGCCCCAAATGCCACCTCTGAGCTGATACCCAGAGCTTGGGAAAATTTTCTTCTTTTTCCCATAGAAAATAGACCCTTTTCCGACCATAAGCACTGGCCCAGAATGGTGTCCTCACCTCAAAATTTCCAAACTTTGCCGGATATCTCCAAAATTAACTTAGAGAACAGAGGACCAAGCTCACACTTAAAGTTCCTAAAACCACCTCTGAGCTGATACCCAGACCTGGGGAAATGACTTCCATTTCCTATGGAAAATGACCTGTCTTTGTGGCCACTCGATCTGGCCACAGTGACGTCTGGATCTCAAAATTTCCAAACATTGCAGAATTTCCCCAAAAGTACAGATGTCAGGAACTAGGAACTGGTGTGATCTTAGAGCCCCAAATTCCACCTCTGAGCTGATACCTAGAGCCTGGGGAAATGACTTCTTTTACCCATGGGAAGTGACCTCTCTTTACAGCCCCTCACACTGGTCCAGAATGGCGTCCTGACCTCAAAATTTCAAATTATGCAGGATTTCTCCAAAATGAAAGATTACAGAGTAGAGGACTGTGCATTCCCTTACAGCCCCAAATGGCACCTCTAAGCAGATACTCAGAGCCTGGAGAAATTACTTCTTTTTCCCCTGGAAAATGGCCTGTCTTTGCAGCCAATCACACTCGTCTACAGTGGCATCCTGACCTCCAAACTTAAAATCTTTGCAGGATTTCTCCAAAATTACAGATGCAATCAACTAGAAACTTGTGTGATCTTAGAGCCCCAAATGCCACCTATGAGCTTATACCCAGAGCCTGTGGAACTTGTAGGAACTCACCCCCTGGTTGGGGTGAGCCAGAAAGGTGGAAAAGTCTCTCCTCCAACCCGTGCCTCCAAAGAAAGACTCAGTAGTCTTCAGTCGTCCGGTCTCAAGGTAGTTTATTGTATGTTATCTAAAAGATTTCTCCCTGAGCTGCTGCGGTCCGTTCAGCAGTCAGGCAACGGCACACTCTGATACCCAGGGGGCTGGTGCCTTCTTTTATATCATATATTATGTATTAGATGCTTATAGTTTTTCCCCAATGCCTATCACCTATATTGAACAGCGACTTTCTACTCTAAACCAATCTGTGAGTGCCAACATCACCAAGAACATGGAGGTTAGGAAGAAGAAGGAAAGAGGACAGGGCACACCCAAGTCCCTCCATCTTAGAACTTCTGACCCCCATGTACAAAACTCAGACCCCTCTGTACAAGACCTAAAACCCCTCTGTACCGCACTCAAAAACTCTTCCTCTCACTTTGTGACTACTTCTACTATAATATCTAAACTTTTGTGATTTCTTGTTCTTCCTGCAAAGTTGGTAAATTGTTCCATGGATCAGGTTCAAAGCCACAGGGGTCTCGGGCTGCATTCCAGGGTCTCAGATGCTTTTGACCTGGGCCCGGAACATCAAAGAGTGTCCAAGGGACATTCTGGGTTCCGACATCTCCCCCTCCTGTTTGCACCAAGAAAACCTGCCTTTGCCACTTTGTTCATGACCCGCCGAATGCATAGAAAAATGCACGGCAGAACAAGCAGAAGAACTAGAAATCCTATAAGAATATAAAATGCTATTTTCAAAAGCTCCCTCCACAATGGTGAGAGACTAAAAAAGTTGATGAAATCATCCCACCAGGATCCTGTAACTTCCTGCAATTTGCTGATGCTGTTTTGCATTTGTTTTATATTTTCATGGATAGATTTCGAGTGATCGGACAAGTTCATTCAAAACATTCCTTCAAATTCTTCCCACCCGTGCCCGTGTGACAGCAGCAAATAATCAATTGCCACTCTGTTCTGAAGTATTGCTTGCCTTGCACTGTCGATGTCTGTTAACATGTCACTCAGTGCAGAGGAAATGGCATGAGTATGTTTGTTCAACCAACACGCCATGTGGTCCAATTGTGTCAAGGCCACCCCTGATGCTGCTTGGGGTGAGAAAATTGCCACTGCAATTCTCCGAGCCTTGTTCCAGGTACAAACTTCATCATCGCAATTGGGACTTTATTGTTCAATTGATCTGATTTCTCTGCTTGCTTGTTCCCTCAAAATTTTCAAATTGGGTGTTATCAATGAGTTCTCCAATGCTGCATGGAACGCCCTTGATTTTTGCAGGGATAGCAGGCCAAATTCTGTCCCCACAAATCAAGAACATCCCTTTTGGTAAAATGGCTGGACTTTGGAGGGATGGTTTGCTCATCATCTTGATATAATTGCACCAGGATGATGCATTTCTGTAAAAAAGCTGGTTTGGAGTGACATCTATTGTGTGGTTATCTGTCTCTGTCACTCTCAATGGATCAAACATGATGCAGAACTTGACCCAAAGATGTCCAGTTCCTGAGGTTCAAAATGAGCCACAGGAAGGAACTGTGTCCAAACATGCCATCCTTCTATAGGATCTGAAAAAGACTTCAGAACCTTTGGAGGGAAGTTTTTTAGGATCGGCCATTCCTTCACTGGCACACCTACCAGACATGTTGAGAATGGTTTCCCCGGTCTTGAATGGGTCAGACAAATGCTGTCCAGACCCGCTGCCTTTGACAAAGTCTCCCACACATTCCCTTTGGTTGTCTCATGGGAAAATCTGTCCTATTGCTCAAGGCAACAGGAAAGAGAATGGAGCACATGAACACTATCTGACTGAACCCCATGCCCATGTCCTCACTCCCCATGAGAGACCTTGCAGTACAGCAACACCCGAATGACATTTGAGTCCCAAGAAAAACTCCAAGTCTCTGAGGTTTCAGTCGTTGTCTGATGAGATGTCTGCAGCGTCGTCATCTGCTTTCGTCTGCGTACTTGTCTTTTTGCTTCTTGGATCCGCGTTCACTTGCGTCTGCGTCCGATAAGGTTTCACGTGCCTTGCTGACACCCACTTCAGTCCTCACCCTGTGAAGACACAAACAAAACCCTTGCCCCAAGTGATTAATGTGAATGGGCTTTTGATTTGTCTTGTCTCTGGGTTTTGGATCAAAACTAAAGAATTCTAGAGAGAACTAGAGAGAACCCCCTAGTTTTGATTGTGTGCTGTTAGTGAAGTGTCTGACAATTGGTGGAGTGGGCTCTGAGAAAGAGCCATTAACAAATTCTGATGTGTGTAACAAAGTGTCTGTGTTCTCTGCTCTCTAAGATTGTTCCCATGCATGATAGATATGAATATAAAATGTCATTGTCTGTGTGCTTTAAAAGTGATCCCTCTGAATGTTTGCAAGAGCTTCCCTGACACACTTGTCAACTCACTCTTCCAACTGCTCTTCCATGAGGGATGCAACATGCTGTGGTGTCCCCACCTTGCTGCATGCCTCTATCATGTCTGCCAAGGTGGCTTGGTGCGGCATCATGCTGATGATTTGCCTGCATTCCGGATTGGCATTGGAAAACGCAAGGTTTTTGACCAAATGGGGTTTCGCCTTCTCGTCTGCCACCTGTCATTCCGCTGCTTGGGAAAGGCGATCCACAAATGGGGAGAATGGTTCCAAAGGACGCTGCTTGATCTCCGTGTAGATGCTGTCCTGGACTCCCACTGGAGCAATCTGTAGGATTGCTCTTCGTGCTGCGTCTTTGATGTCACTGAGCACATTCCATGGAAGTCTCACTGCTTGTTGAATCGGGTCATCTTCGGGAGGATCACCAGCAAGCTGCCCCATGGTGAGGTTCATGTTCGGTCCGCCCTGGTATCTGGCTCTCAGCTCCTCCAGGGATCTCCTCCATGCCTTCTGCCACACGAGAGCTTGGGCGTCTGTAAGAACTGATGTTGCAAGATATTTAAGATCATAGGGTGTTAAATCGTACATACCAAAAATGCTCTTCAACATCTGCTTGAAGTACAGTGATGACAAGCCATAGTCTCGGATGGCCTTGGCCAAGTCCTTGATCGCACCACGGTCCAGGCATTGCCATCTCGGGATTTGGTCCTGACTATTGTAGCTCACTGGCATTATGATGTTTCCCAAGCCCTGCAACAAAAGTTTCTCCTTTCCCAATTCTGCTCGAATGTCCTGCAAGTCTAATATTGCATTCGGTAAAACTGGAAATTCTGTGGGTACTTGCCTGTACAATGAAGACATCTGTTGTGACTGCTGCTTTGGTGCAGCAGAACTCACCGACATCCACAGCATCTGTGACATCTGCAAAGATTAAGGCTGAGTGCTTGCGGATGAGGATGAAAAGTCTGCTGTGAAGGAAAACACATGACTGTTTTGCATTATTTGAAGAATTTGCGGAAGATGAGCCAACAGCTCTGGATGCAACCCCAAGGTTGTGTCCAAGCACTGTAAAATAAACTTGACAAACACTTTTGATACTGAAATGGCCACACTTTCCAGGCACTTGCACTGGCCCACAGTGGTGTCCTGAACTCAAAATTTGCAAACTTTGAAGGATTTCCCCAAAACTAAAGCTTATAGAACAGAGGACCAAGCATTCCCTAAAAGCCCCAAATGATACCTCTAACCAGACACTCAGAGCTTGGGGAAATGACTTATTTTTCCACTGGAAAATGGCCTCTCTTTCCGGCCAATCACAATCGCCTACAGTGGCGTCCTGACCTCCAAACTTACAATCTTTGCAGGATCACTCCAAAATTACAGATGCCATCAACTAGAAACTTGTGTGATCTTAGAGCCCCAAATGCCACCTATGAGCTGATACCCAGAGCCTGGGGAAATGAATTCTTTTTGCCATGGAAAATGGCCTCTCTTTGTGGCCACTTGCACTGGCCCACAGTAGCATCCTGACCTCAAAATGCATATTTTTTGCAGTATTTCTCCAAAACTACAGTTTTCAGCAAGTACAAACCTGTGTGATCTTAGAGACCCAAAGCCACCTCTGAGCTGATACCCAGAGCATGGGGAAATTGCTTCTTTTTCCCATGGAAAATTGCCTCTCTTTGCGGCCACTCGCAATGGCCCACAGTGGTGTCCTGACCTCAAAATTTGCAAACTTTGAAGGAATTCTGCAAAACTACAGTTGTCAGTAAGTAGGAACCTGTGTAATCTTAGAGCTCCAAATGCTACCTCTGAGCTGATACCCAGAGCATGGGGAAATCACTTCTTTTTGCCATGGAAAATGGCCTCTCTTTGCAGCCACTCACACTGTCCAGCAGAGGCCAACCTACTGCAGAATTTTCAAACTTTACAGGTTTTCTCCAAAACTACAGTTGGCTGCAAGTACAAAGCTGTGTGATCTTAGAGCCCCAAATGCCACCACTGAGCTGACACCCAGAGCCTGGGGAAATTACTTCTTACTCCTATGAAAAATAGACTCTATTTGTGGCCACTCGCACTGGCTCACAGTGGTGTCCTCACCTCAAAATTTGACAACTTTGCCGGATTACTCCAAAACTACAGATGTCAGCAAGAAAGAAGCTGTGTGATTTTAGAGCCACAAAAGCCACATCAGAGCTGACACCCAGAGCTTAGGAAATTAATTGCTTTTTGCCATGGAAAATAGCCTCTCATTGCGGACGCCCACAGAGTCCCACAGTGGTGTCCGGAATTCAAAATTTGCAAACATAGCACTATTTCACCAAAACCAAAGTATACAGAACAGAGGAACAAGCATTCCCAAAAAACCCCAAATGCAGGTTGGGTCTGGGACACATCCTTGATCGTACGGATTTTTTGGAGGCCCCTGGAGACAAAGACCAGCCATTTTCCCTGAGAAAGAAAAGTTGCCAGCCCATGTTCCTAATGTCAGTTTGTAGGTTTCCCTTGGGACTGTCAGGGCAGCATGGGTTTGAGGTGGGGGCAGGCTGGGTCTGGGACACATCCTTAATCGTTTGGATTTTTTGAGACGGCCACTCAGGGACACAGGCCTTTGGAGACAAAGACAGGCCATTTTTTCTTGGAAAGAAAGGTGGCCAGCCCAGGATTCTGCTGTCAGTTTGTAGGGTTCCCTTGGGACTGTCAGGGCAGCACAAATTTGAGGTGGGGGCAGGTTGGGTCTGGGACATATCTTTAATCGTTTGGAATTTTTGGAGGCGGCCGGCCACTCAAGGCCACAGGCCCCTGGAGACAAAGACCGGCCATTTTTTCTTGTAAAGAAAAGTGGCATGCCCAAGTTCCTGATGTCAGTTGGTAGAGTTCCTTTGTGACTGTCAGGGCAGAACAAATATGATGTGGGGGCAGGTTAAGTCTGGGACATATTCTTTTGTCGTTTGGAATTTTTAGAGGTGGCTGGTCACTCAGGGATACAGGCTCTTGAAGACAACGACCAGCCATTTTTTCTTGGATAGAAAAGTGGCCATCCAAGGTTCCTGATTTCAGTTTATAGTGTCATCTTGTGACTGTCAGGGCAGCACATGTTTGAGGTGGGGGAAGGTAGGGTCTGGGACAATTCCTTAATAATTTGGTGTTCTTGGAGGCAGCTGGCCACACAGAGCCACAGGCCCCTGGAGACAAAGACTAGCTCATTTCCCTGGGAAAGAAAAGTCGCTATCCCAGGTTCCTGATGTAGGTTATGGAGTTCCTTTTGGACTGCCAGGGCAGCACAGGTTTGAGGTGGGGGCAGGTTGGTCTGGGACATATGCTTAATTGTTTGGATATTTTGGAGGCACCCGGCCACTCAGGAACACAGGCCCCTGGAGACAAGGAGCGGCCCTTTTCCCTGTGAAAGAAAAGTGGCCATCCCAGGTTGCTGATGTCAGTTTATAGGGTTCCCTTGGGACTGTCAGGGCAGAACGGGTTTGAGGTGGGAGCAAGTTGGGTCTGGGACATATCCTTAATTGTTTTGATTTTTTGAAGGCACCCGGCTACTCAATGCCACAGGCCCCTGGGGACAAAGGCCCGCCCTATTATCTTGGACAGAAAAGTGGCTAGCCGAGGTTCCTGATGTCAGTTTATAGAGTTCCCTTGAGACTGTCAGGGTAGCACAGGTTTGAGGTGGGGGCAGGTTGGGTCTGCACATATCCTTAATCGTTTGGATTACTTGGAGGCGGGCGGCTGCTCAGGAACACAGGCCGCTGGAGTCAAAGACCGCCCAATTTCTTCTTGGAAAAAAAGTGGCCAGCCCAGGTTCCTGATGTCACTTTGTAGGGTTCCTTTGGGACTTTCAGGGCAGCGCAGGCTGGAGGTGGAGTCAGGTTGGGTCTGGGACACATCCTCGATCAGTTGATTTTTTGGAGGAGGTCGGCCACTCAGGGCCACAGGCCCCTGGAGACAACGACCGGCAATTTTTTCTTCGGTCAGGCCAGTATTCTGCTGTCAGTTTATAGGGTTCCCTTTGGACTGTCATGGCAGCACAGGTTTGAGGAGGGGGCAGGTTGCGTCTTGGAAACCTCCGTAATTGTTTTGATTTTTGAGAGACAGCCGGCCACTCAAGGCCACAGGCCTCTGGAAACAAACACCGGCCATTTTCCCTGTGAAAGAAAAGTGGCCAGCCCAGGTTCCTGTTGTCAGCTCGTAGGGTTCCTTTGGGACTGTCAGGGCAGCAAAATTTGAGGTGGGGCTATGTTGGGTCTGTGACATATGTTTAATCGTTTGGAATTTTTGGAGGCATCTGGCCTCTCAGGGCCACAGTACCCTGGAGACAAATATCGGCCCTTTTCCCTGGAAAGGAAAAGTTGCCAGCCCAGGTTCCTGCTGTCAGTTTTTAGGGTTCCTTTGGGACTGTCTGGGCAGCACAGGTTTGAGGTGGGAGCAGGCTGGGTCTAGGGCATATTTTCCGTTGTTTGGAGTATTTTGCGGCGGTCGGCCACCCAGGGTCACAGGCTCTTGGAGACAACAACCGGCCATTTTTCCTTGGAAAGAAAGGTGGCCAACCAAGGTTCCTGCTGTCAGTTTATAGGGTTCCCTTTGGATTGCCAGGGCAGCACAGGTTTGAGGTGGAGGCAGGTTGGGTCTGGGATATATCCATAATCGTTTGGATTTTTTGTAGGCGTCCGGCCACTCAGGGCCACAGGCCCCTGGAGACAATGACCGGCCACTTTTTTCTTGGAAAGAATTGTGGCCAGCCCAGGCTCCTGATGTCAGTTGGTAGGGTTCCCTTGGGACTGTCATGGCAGCACAGTTTTGAGGTGGGGGCAGGTTGGGTCTGGGATATACTTTTCATTGTTTGGATTTTTTGGAGGCGTCCGGCCACTCAGGGCCACAGGCCACTGGAGACAATGACCGGCCAATTTTTTCTTGGAAAGAATTGTGGCCAGCCCAGGTTTCTGCTGTCAGTTTGTAGGGTTCCCTTTGGACTGTCATGGCAGCACAGGTTTGATGTGGGGCCTGTTGTAGATGTCGGCGAACCCAATGGGAAGAATGATGATGTCTGACTTATCTCAGAAGGCTGAATGAATTCTTTATTATAATTACGCTATGGTACATTAATATACTATATAAAAGAGGATACTAACAACTACATGCTACTCTAACTATCCTGACTCACTAAGTCACCTCACAACTCATGACCCTGTTCTCCAGAGTCCAGACACAGGTGGATCTCATTGGCCATCAGGCCCAAACAATCCACCGCGATCCAGCCAGGCATTTGTTCTAAGTAAACAATTCCCCAAACACATTCCACAAGAGAAAAACAAGGAGCAGAAATAGAAATTGTTTTCTCTTTCACTTCTCTCTGTGCACCTTTATAAAAATCCTGAGAGAGAGAGAAATGTGCTTTCCACAGGGGCAGGTTGGGTCTTGGAAACCTCCTTTATCGTTTTGATTTTTGGGAGATGGCCGGCCACTCCGGGCCACAGGCTCCTGGAGACAATGTCCGGCAATTTTTCCAGGGAAAGAAAAGTGGCCAGCCCAAGTTCCTGCTGTCTGTTTGTAGGGTTCCCTTGGGACTGTCAGGGCAGCATAGGTTTGAGGTGGGGGCACGCTGGGTCTGGGACACATCCTTGATGAGGTGATTATTTGGAGGCGGTCGACCACTCAGGGTCACAGGCCCCTGGAGTCAACGACCTGCCATTTTTTCTTGGAAAGAAAGGTGACCAGCCCAGGTTTCTGCTGTCAGTTTGTCGGGTCCCCTTGGGACTGTCATGGCAGCACGGGTTTGAGGTGGCGGCAGGTTGGGTCTGGGACACATCATTAATCGTTTGGAGTTTTTTGGAGGCATTCAGCCACTGAGGGCCACAGACCCCTGGAACCAAACACCGGCCACTTTCCTTGTGAAAGAAAAGTGGCCAGTCTAGGTTCCTGATGTCAGTTGGTTGGGTTCCCTGGGGACTGTCATGGCAGCACAGGTTTGAGGTGGGGGCAGTTTGGGTCCTGGAAACATGCGTAATCGTTTTGATTTTTTGGGTTCGTCTAGCCACTCAGGGCCACAGGCCCATGGAGGCAAATATCGGCCCTTTTCCCTGTGAAGGAAAAGTTGCCAACCCAGGTTCCTGCTGTCAATTTGTAGGGTTCCTTTGGGACTGTCAAGACAGTAAAGGTTTGAGGTGGGGGCAGGCTGGTTTTGGGGCATATTTTTTGTTGTTCGGATTACATGGAGGCGGTCAGCCACTCAGTGCCACAGGCTCCTGGAGACAAAGTCCGGCAATTTTTTCCTGGAAAGAAAAGTGGCTAGCCCAGGTTCCTGATGTCAGTTTGTAGGGTTCCCTTGAGACTGTCAGGGCAGCACAGGTTTGAGGTGGGGGCAGGTTGGGTCTGGGACATATCCTAGATGAGGTGATTTTTTGGGTTCGTCCAGTCACTCAGGTCCACAGGCCCCTGGAGACAAAGACTGGCCCTTTTCCCTGTGAAGGAAAGGTTGCCATCCCAGGTTCCTGCTGTCAGTTTTTAGGGTTCCCTTGGGACTGTCAGGGCAGCACAGGATTGAGGTGGGGGCAGGTTGCGTCTGGGATATATCCTCTTTCGTTTGGTTTTTTTGGAGGCGTCTGGCCACTCCGGGCCACAGGCTCCTGGAGACAATGTCCGGCAATTTTTCCAGGGAAAGAAAGTGGCCAGCCCAAGTTCCTGCTGTCTGTTTGTAGGGTTCCCTTGGGACTGTCAGGGCAGCATAGGTTTGAGGTGGGGGCACGCTGGGTCTGGGACACATCCTTGATGAGGTGATTATTTGGAGGCGGTCGACCACTCAGGGTCACAGGCCCCTGGAGTCAACGACCTGCCATTTTTTCTTGGAAAGAAAGGTGGCCAGCCCAGGTTTCTGCTGTCAGTTTGTCGGGTCCCCTTGGGACTGTCATGGCAGCACGGGTTTGAGGTGGCGGCAGGTTGGGTCTGGGACACATCATTAATCGTTTGGAGTTTTTTGGAGGCATTCAGCCACTGAGGGCCACAGACCCCTGGAACCAAACACCGGCCACTTTCCTTGTGAAAGAAAAGTGGCCAGTCTAGGTTCCTGATGTCAGTTGGTTGGGTTCCCTGGGGACTGTCATGGCAGCACAGGTTTGAGGTGGGGGCAGTTTGGGTCCTGGAAACATGCGTAATCGTTTTGATTTTTTGGGTTCGTCTGGCCACTCAGGGCCACAGGCCCATGGAGGCAAATATCGGCCCTTTTCCCTGTGAAGGAAAAGTTGCCAACCCAGGTTCCTGCTGTCAATTTGTAGGGTTCCTTTGGGACTGTCAAGACAGTAAATGTTTGAGGTGGGGGCAGGCTGGTTTTGGGGCATATTTTTTGTTGTTCGGATTACATGGAGGCGGTCAGCCACTCAGTGCCACAGGCTCCTGGAGACAAAGTCCGGCAATTTTTTCCTGGAAAGAAAAGTGGCTAGCCCAGGTTCCTGATGTCAGTTTGTAGGGTTCCCTTGAGACTGTCAGGGCAGCACAGGTTTGAGGTGGGGGCAGGTTGGTCTGGGACATATCCTAGATGAGGTGATTTTTTGGGTTCGTCCAGTCACTCAGGGCCACAGGCCCCTGGAGACAAAGACTGGCCCTTTTCCCTGTGAAGGAAAGGTTGCCATCCCAGGTTCCTGCTGTCAGTTTTTAGGGTTCCCTTGGGACTGTCAGGGCAGCACAGGATTGAGGTGGGGGCAGGTTGCGTCTGGGATATATCCTCTTTCGTTTGGTTTTTTTGGAGGCGTCTGGCCACTCCGGGCCACAGGCCCCTGGAGACAAAGACCGGCCCTTTTCCCTGTAAAGGAAAAGTTGCCAGCCCAGGTTGCTGATGACAGTTTATCGGGTTCCCTTGGGACTGTCAGGGCAGCACAGATTTGAGGTGGGGGCAGGCTGTGTCTGGGGCATATTTTTCATTGTTTGGATTATTTGGAGGTGGTCGGCCACTCAGGGCCACAGGCCTCAGGATACAAATATCGGCCCTTTTCCCAGGGAAAGAAAAGTGGCCAGCCCAGGTTCCTGATGTCAGTTTATAGGGTTCCCTTGGAACTCTCAGGGCAGCACAGATTTGAGGTGGGGGCAGGCTGTGTCTGGGGCATATCCTTAATAGTTTGGATTTTTTGGAGGCATCCGGCCTCTCTGGGCCACAGGTGCCGAGAGACAACTACCTGCTATTTTTTCTTGGAAATAAAGGTTGCCAGCCCAGGATTCTGCTGTCAGTTTGTAGGGTTCCCTTTGGACTGTCATGGCAGCATAGGTTTGTGGTAGGGGCAGGTTGGGTCTGGGACATACCCTGAATAGTTTGGATTTTTTTGGAGGCATGCGGCCACTCAGGGCCACAGGCTCTTGGAGACAACGACCGGCCATTTTTCCTTGGAAAGAAAGGTGGCCCGGCCAGGTTCCTGCTGTCAGTTTATAGGGTTCCCTTTGGATTGCCAGGGCAGCACAGGTTTGAGGTGGGGGCAGGTTGGGTCTGGGACATATCCTAAATCGTTTGGATTTTTTGGAGGCATTCGGCCTCTCTGGGCCACAGG
Organism: Anomalospiza imberbis; assembly: GCF_031753505.1. Taxonomy (NCBI): domain Eukaryota; kingdom Metazoa; phylum Chordata; class Aves; order Passeriformes; family Viduidae; genus Anomalospiza; species Anomalospiza imberbis. The sequence continues at coordinate 90,615 of NW_027099928.1, forward strand.
CGCTGAGAGACAACGACTGGCCATTTTTTTTTGGAAAGAAAGGTGGCCAGCCCAGGTTTCTGCTGTCAGTTTGTAGGGTTCCCTTTGGACTGTCATGGCAGCATAGGTTTGTGGTAGGGGCAGGTTGGGTCTGGGACATACCCTGAATTGTTTGGATTTTTTTGGAGGCATGCGGCCACTCAGGGCCACAGGCTCTTGGAGACAACGACCGGCCAATTTTTTCTTGGAAAGAATTGTGGCCAGCCCAGGTTTCTGCTGTCAGTTTGTAGGTTTCCCTTTGGACTGTCATGGCAGCACAGGTTTGATGTGGGGGCATGTTGTAAATGTCGGCGAACCCAATGGGAAGAATGATGATGTCTGACTTATCTCAGAAGGCTGAATGAATTCTTTATTAAAATTATGCTTTGGCACATTAATATACTATATAAAAGAGGATACTAACAACTACATGCTACTCTCTCTAACTATCCTGACTCACTAAGTCACCTCACAACTCATGACCCTGTTCTCCAGAGTCCAGACACAGGTGGATCTTATTGGTCATCAGGCCCAAACAATCCACCATGATCCAACCAGGCATTTGTTCTAGGTAAACAATTCCCCAAACACATTCCACAAGAGAAAAACAAGGAGCAGAAATAGAAATTGTTTTCTCTTTCACTTCTCTCTGTGCACCTTTATAAAAATCCTGAGAGAGAGAGAAATGTGCTTGCCACAGGGGCAGGTTGGGTCTTGGAAACCTCCTTTATCATTTTGATTTTTGGGAGACGGCCGGCCACTCAGGGCCACAGGCCCCTGGAAACAAAGGCTGGCCATTTTTCCAGGGAAAGAAAAGTGGCCAACCAAGGTTCCTGCTGTCAGTGTGTAGGGTTCCCTAGGGAGTGCCAGGGCAGCACAGGTTTGAGGTGGGGGCAGGTTGGGTCTGGTACATATCCTTAATTGTTTGGACTTTCTGGAGCCATCCGGCCTCTCAGGGCCACAAGCTCTTGGAGACAAAGACCGGCAATTTTTTCTTAGAAAGAAAAGTGGCTAGCCCACGTTGCTGATGTCAGTTTGTAGGGTTCCCTTGGGACTGTCATGGCAGCAGAGGTTTCAGGTGGGGGCAGGTTGGGTCTGGGAAATATCTTTAATCGTTTCGAATTTTTGGAGGCGGCCGGCCACTCAGGGCCACAGGCTCCTGGTGACAAAGAGCGGCCATTTTCCCTGGGAAAGAAAAGTGGCCAGTCCAGGTTTCAGCTGTCAGTTTGTAGGTTTCCCCTAGGACTGTCATGGCAACACAGGTTTGAGGGGGGGCAGGTTGGGTTTGGGACATATCCTTAATAGTTAAGATTTTTTGGAGGCATCCAGCCACTCAGAGCCCCAGGCCCCTGGAGACATAGACCAGCCTTTTTTTCTTGGAAAGAAATGTGGCCAACCCAGGGTTCTGATGTCAGCTGGTAGGTTTCCCTTGGGACTGTCAAGGCAGCACAGGTTTGAGGTGGGGGCAGGTTGGGTCTGGGACATATCCTCGTCCGTTCGGATATTTTGCAGGCAGCCGGCCACTCAGGGCCACAGCCCCTGGAGACAAAGACCGGCCCTTTTCCCTGGGAAAGACAAGTTGCAAGCCCAGGTTCCTGATGTCAGTTTGTAGAGTTCCCTTGGGACTTTCAGGGCAGCACAGGTTTGAGGTGGGGGCAGGTTGGGTCTGGGACATATCCTTAATCAATGGGATTTTTTGGTGGCGTCTGGCCACTAAGGGCCACAGGCCCCTGGAGACAATGAACTGCTATTTTTTCTGGGAAATAAAGGTGGCCCGCCTAGGTTCCTGCTGTCAGTTTGTAGAGTTCCCTTGGGACTGTCAGGGCAGCACAAATTTGAGGTGGAGGCAGGTTGGGTCTTGGAAACATACTTATTCGTTTTGATTTTTTGGGTTCGTCCAGCCACGCAGGGCCACAGGCCCCTGGAGACAAATATCGGCCCTTTTCCCTGTGAAGGAAAGGTTGCCAGCCCAGGTTCCTGCTGTCAGTTTATAGGGTTCCCTTGGGACTGTCAGGGCAGCACAGGTTTGAGGTGGGGGCAGGTTGGGTCTGGTACATATCCTTAATTGTTCTGATTTTTTGGAGACATCCAGCATCTCTGTGCCACAGGCTCTTGGAGACAACGACCGGCCATTTTTTCTTGGAACTAAAGGTGGCCAGCCCAGGTTTCTGCTGTCAGATTGTAGGGTTCCCTTTGGACTGTCATGGCAGCATAGGTTTGTGGTAGGGGCAGGTTGGGTATTGGAAACCTCCTTAATCGTTTTGCTTTTCGGGAGACGGCCGGCCACTCAAGGTCACAGGCCCCTGGAGACAAAGACTGGCCATTTTCCCTGGGAAAGAAAAGTGGCCAGCCCAGATTCCTGCTGTCAGTTTGTAGGCTTCCCTTGGGACTCTCAGGGCAGCACAGATTTGAGATGGGGGCAGGTTGGTCTGGGACATATCCTAGATGAGGTGATTTTTTGGGTTCGTCCAGTCACTCAGGGCCACAGGCCCCTGGAGACAAAGACTGGCCCTTTTCCCTGTGAAGGAAAGGTTGCCATCCCAGGTTCCTGCTGTCAGTTTTTAGGGTTCCCTTGGGACTGTCAGGGCAGCACAGGATTGAGGTGGGGGCAGGTTGCGTCTGGGATATATCCTCTTTCGTTTGGTTTTTTTGGAGGCGTCTGGCCACTCCGGGCCACAGGCCCCTGGAGACAAAGACCGGCCCTTTTCCCTGTAAAGGAAAAGTTGCCAGCCCAGGTTGCTGATGACAGTTTATCGGGTTCCCTTGGGACTGTCAGGGCAGCACAGATTTGAGGTGGGGGCAGGCTGTGTCTGGGGCATATTTTTCATTGTTTGGATTATTTGGAGGTGGTCGGCCACTCAGGGCCACAGGCCTCAGGATACAAATATCGGCCCTTTTCCCAGGGAAAGAAAAGTGGCCAGCCCAGGTTCCTGATGTCAGTTTATAGGGTTCCCTTGGAACTCTCAGGGCAGCACAGATTTGAGGTGGGGGCAGGCTGTGTCTGGGGCATATCCTTAATAGTTTGGATTTTTTGGAGGCATCCGGCCTCTCTGGGCCACAGGTGCCGAGAGACAACGACCTGCTATTTTTTCTTGGAAATAAAGGTTGCCAGCCCAGGATTCTGCTGTCAGTTTGTAGGGTTCCCTTTGGACTGTCATGGCAGCATAGGTTTGTGGTAGGGGCAGGTTGGGTCTGGGACATACCCTGAATAGTTTGGATTTTTTTGGAGGCATGCGGCCACTCAGGGCCACAGGCTCTTGGAGACAACGACCGGCCATTTTTTTTTGGAAAGAAAGGTGGCCAGCCCAGGTTTCTGCTGTCAGTTTGTAGGTTTCCCTTTGGACTGTCATGGCAGCACAGGTTTGATGTGGGGGCATGTTGTAAATGTCGGCGAACCCAATGGGAAGAATGATGATGTCTGACTTATCTCAGAAGGCTGAATGAATTCTTTATTAAAATTATGCTTTGGCACATTAATATACTATATAAAAGAGGATACTAACAACTACATGCTACTCTCTCTAACTATCCTGACTCACTAAGTCACCTCACAACTCATGACCCTGTTCTCCAGAGTCCAGACACAGGTGGATCTTATTGGTCATCAGGCCCAAACAATCCACCATGATCCAACCAGGCATTTGTTCTAGGTAAACAATTCCCCAAACACATTCCACAAGAGAAAAACAAGGAGCAGAAATAGAAATTGTTTTCTCTTTCACTTCTCTCTGTGCACCTTTATAAAAATCCTGAGAGAGAGAGAAATGTGCTTGCCACAGGGGCAGGTTGGGTCTTGGAAACCTCCTTTATCATTTTGATTTTTGGGAGACGGCCGGCCACTCAGGGCCACAGGCCCCTGGAAACAAAGGCTGGCCATTTTTCCAGGGAAAGAAAAGTGGCCAACCAAGGTTCCTGCTGTCAGTGTGTAGGGTTCCCTAGGGAGTGCCAGGGCAGCACAGGTTTGAGGTGGGGGCAGGTTGGGTCTGGTACATATCCTTAATTGTTTGGACTTTCTGGAGCCATCCGGCCTCTCAGGGCCACAAGCTCTTGGAGACAAAGACCGGCAATTTTTTCTTAGAAAGAAAAGTGGCTAGCCCACGTTGCTGATGTCAGTTTGTAGGGTTCCCTTGGGACTGTCATGGCAGCAGAGGTTTCAGGTGGGGGCAGGTTGGGTCTGGGAAATATCTTTAATCGTTTCGAATTTTTGGAGGCGGCCGGCCACTCAGGGCCACAGGCTCCTGGTGACAAAGAGCGGCCATTTTCCCTGGGAAAGAAAAGTGGCCAGTCCAGGTTTCAGCTGTCAGTTTGTAGGTTTCCCCTAGGACTGTCATGGCAACACAGGTTTGAGGGGGGGCAGGTTGGGTTTGGGACATATCCTTAATAGTTAAGATTTTTTGGAGGCATCCAGCCACTCAGAGCCCCAGGCCCCTGGAGACATAGACCAGCCTTTTTTTCTTGGAAAGAAATGTGGCCAACCCAGGGTTCTGATGTCAGCTGGTAGGTTTCCCTTGGGACTGTCAAGGCAGCACAGGTTTGAGGTGGGGGCAGGTTGGGTCTGGGACATATCCTCGTCCGTTCGGATATTTTGCAGGCAGCCGGCCACTCAGGGCCACAGCCCCTGGAGACAAAGACCGGCCCTTTTCCCTGGGAAAGACAAGTTGCAAGCCCAGGTTCCTGATGTCAGTTTGTAGAGTTCCCTTGGGACTTTCAGGGCAGCACAGGTTTGAGGTGGGGGCAGGTTGGGTCTGGGACATATCCTTAATCAATGGGATTTTTTGGTGGCGTCTGGCCACTAAGGGCCACAGGCCCCTGGAGACAATGAACTGCTATTTTTTCTGGGAAATAAAGGTGGCCCGCCTAGGTTCCTGCTGTCAGTTTGTAGAGTTCCCTTGGGACTGTCAGGGCAGCACAAATTTGAGGTGGAGGCAGGTTGGGTCTTGGAAACATACTTATTCGTTTTGATTTTTTGGGTTCGTCCAGCCACGCAGGGCCACAGGCCCCTGGAGACAAATATCGGCCCTTTTCCCTGTGAAGGAAAGGTTGCCAGCCCAGGTTCCTGCTGTCAGTTTATAGGGTTCCCTTGGGACTGTCAGGGCAGCACAGGTTTGAGGTGGGGGCAGGTTGGGTCTGGTACATATCCTTAATTGTTCTGATTTTTTGGAGACATCCAGCATCTCTGTGCCACAGGCTCTTGGAGACAACGACCGGCCATTTTTTCTTGGAACTAAAGGTGGCCAGCCCAGGTTTCTGCTGTCAGATTGTAGGGTTCCCTTTGGACTGTCATGGCAGCATAGGTTTGTGGTAGGGGCAGGTTGGGTATTGGAAACCTCCTTAATCGTTTTGCTTTTCGGGAGACGGCCGGCCACTCAAGGTCACAGGCCCCTGGAGACAAAGACTGGCCATTTTCCCTGGGAAAGAAAAGTGGCCAGCCCAGATTCCTGCTGTCAGTTTGTAGGCTTCCCTTGGGACTCTCAGGGCAGCACAGATTTGAGATGGGGGCAGGTTGGTCTGGGACATATCCTAGATGAGGTGATTTTTTGGGTTCGTCCAGTCACTCAGGGCCACAGGCCCCTGGAGACAAAGACTGGCCCTTTTCCCTGTGAAGGAAAGGTTGCCATCCCAGGTTCCTGCTGTCAGTTTTTAGGGTTCCCTTGGGACTGTCAGGGCAGCACAGGATTGAGGTGGGGGCAGGTTGCGTCTGGGATATATCCTCTTTCGTTTGGTTTTTTTGGAGGCGTCTGGCCACTCCGGGCCACAGGCCCCTGGAGACAAAGACCGGCCCTTTTCCCTGTAAAGGAAAAGTTGCCAGCCCAGGTTGCTGATGACAGTTTATCGGGTTCCCTTGGGACTGTCAGGGCAGCACAGATTTGAGGTGGGGGCAGGCTGTGTCTGGGGCATATTTTTCATTGTTTGGATTATTTGGAGGTGGTCGGCCACTCAGGGCCACAGGCCTCAGGATACAAATATCGGCCCTTTTCCCAGGGAAAGAAAAGTGGCCAGCCCAGGTTCCTGATGTCAGTTTATAGGGTTCCCTTGGAACTCTCAGGGCAGCACAGATTTGAGGTGGGGGCAGGCTGTGTCTGGGGCATATCCTTAATAGTTTGGATTTTTTGGAGGCATCCGGCCTCTCTGGGCCACAGGTGCCGAGAGACAACGACCTGCTATTTTTTCTTGGAAATAAAGGTTGCCAGCCCAGGATTCTGCTGTCAGTTTGTAGGGTTCCCTTTGGACTGTCATGGCAGCATAGGTTTGTGGTAGGGGCAGGTTGGGTCTGGGACATACCCTGAATAGTTTGGATTTTTTTGGAGGCATGCGGCCACTCAGGGCCACAGGCTCTTGGAGACAACGACCGGCCATTTTTTTTTGGAAAGAAAGGTGGCCAGCCCAGGTTTCTGCTGTCAGTTTGTAGGTTTCCCTTTGGACTGTCATGGCAGCACAGGTTTGATGTGGGGGCATGTTGTAAATGTCGGCGAACCCAATGGGAAGAATGATGATGTCTGACTTATCTCAGAAGGCTGAATGAATTCTTTATTAAAATTATGCTTTGGCACATTAATATACTATATAAAAGAGGATACTAACAACTACATGCTACTCTCTCTAACTATCCTGACTCACTAAGTCACCTCACAACTCATGACCCTGTTCTCCAGAGTCCAGACACAGGTGGATCTTATTGGTCATCAGGCCCAAACAATCCACCATGATCCAACCAGGCATTTGTTCTAGGTAAACAATTCCCCAAACACATTCCACAAGAGAAAAACAAGGAGCAGAAATAGAAATTGTTTTCTCTTTCACTTCTCTCTGTGCACCTTTATAAAAATCCTGAGAGAGAGAGAAATGTGCTTGCCACAGGGGCAGGTTGGGTCTTGGAAACCTCCTTTATCATTTTGATTTTTGGGAGACGGCCGGCCACTCAGGGCCACAGGCCCCTGGAAACAAAGGCTGGCCATTTTTCCAGGGAAAGAAAAGTGGCCAACCAAGGTTCCTGCTGTCAGTGTGTAGGGTTCCCTAGGGAGTGCCAGGGCAGCACAGGTTTGAGGTGGGGGCAGGTTGGGTCTGGTACATATCCTTAATTGTTTGGACTTTCTGGAGCCATCCGGCCTCTCAGGGCCACAAGCTCTTGGAGACAAAGACCGGCAATTTTTTCTTAGAAAGAAAAGTGGCTAGCCCACGTTGCTGATGTCAGTTTGTAGGGTTCCCTTGGGACTGTCATGGCAGCAGAGGTTTCAGGTGGGGGCAGGTTGGGTCTGGGAAATATCTTTAATCGTTTCGAATTTTTGGAGGCGGCCGGCCACTCAGGGCCACAGGCTCCTGGTGACAAAGAGCGGCCATTTTCCCTGGGAAAGAAAAGTGGCCAGTCCAGGTTTCAGCTGTCAGTTTGTAGGTTTCCCCTAGGACTGTCATGGCAACACAGGTTTGAGGGGGGGCAGGTTGGGTTTGGGACATATCCTTAATAGTTAAGATTTTTTGGAGGCATCCAGCCACTCAGAGCCCCAGGCCCCTGGAGACATAGACCAGCCTTTTTTTCTTGGAAAGAAATGTGGCCAACCCAGGGTTCTGATGTCAGCTGGTAGGTTTCCCTTGGGACTGTCAAGGCAGCACAGGTTTGAGGTGGGGGCAGGTTGGGTCTGGGACATATCCTCGTCCGTTCGGATATTTTGCAGGCAGCCGGCCACTCAGGGCCACAGCCCCTGGAGACAAAGACCGGCCCTTTTCCCTGGGAAAGACAAGTTGCAAGCCCAGGTTCCTGATGTCAGTTTGTAGAGTTCCCTTGGGACTTTCAGGGCAGCACAGGTTTGAGGTGGGGGCAGGTTGGGTCTGGGACATATCCTTAATCAATGGGATTTTTTGGTGGCGTCTGGCCACTAAGGGCCACAGGCCCCTGGAGACAATGAACTGCTATTTTTTCTGGGAAATAAAGGTGGCCCGCCTAGGTTCCTGCTGTCAGTTTGTAGAGTTCCCTTGGGACTGTCAGGGCAGCACAAATTTGAGGTGGAGGCAGGTTGGGTCTTGGAAACATACTTATTCGTTTTGATTTTTTGGGTTCGTCCAGCCACGCAGGGCCACAGGCCCCTGGAGACAAATATCGGCCCTTTTCCCTGTGAAGGAAAGGTTGCCAGCCCAGGTTCCTGCTGTCAGTTTATAGGGTTCCCTTGGGACTGTCAGGGCAGCACAGGTTTGAGGTGGGGGCAGGTTGGGTCTGGTACATATCCTTAATTGTTCTGATTTTTTGGAGACATCCAGCATCTCTGTGCCACAGGCTCTTGGAGACAACGACCGGCCATTTTTTCTTGGAACTAAAGGTGGCCAGCCCAGGTTTCTGCTGTCAGATTGTAGGGTTCCCTTTGGACTGTCATGGCAGCATAGGTTTGTGGTAGGGGCAGGTTGGGTATTGGAAACCTCCTTAATCGTTTTGCTTTTCGGGAGACGGCCGGCCACTCAAGGTCACAGGCCCCTGGAGACAAAGACTGGCCATTTTCCCTGGGAAAGAAAAGTGGCCAGCCCAGATTCCTGCTGTCAGTTTGTAGGCTTCCCTTGGGACTCTCAGGGCAGCACAGATTTGAGATGGGGGCAGGTTGGTCTGGGACATATCCTAGATGAGGTGATTTTTTGGGTTCGTCCAGTCACTCAGGGCCACAGGCCCCTGGAGACAAAGACTGGCCCTTTTCCCTGTGAAGGAAAGGTTGCCATCCCAGGTTCCTGCTGTCAGTTTTTAGGGTTCCCTTGGGACTGTCAGGGCAGCACAGGATTGAGGTGGGGGCAGGTTGCGTCTGGGATATATCCTCTTTCGTTTGGTTTTTTTGGAGGCGTCTGGCCACTCCGGGCCACAGGCCCCTGGAGACAAAGACCGGCCCTTTTCCCTGTAAAGGAAAAGTTGCCAGCCCAGGTTGCTGATGACAGTTTATCGGGTTCCCTTGGGACTGTCAGGGCAGCACAGATTTGAGGTGGGGGCAGGCTGTGTCTGGGGCATATTTTTCATTGTTTGGATTATTTGGAGGTGGTCGGCCACTCAGGGCCACAGGCCTCAGGATACAAATATCGGCCCTTTTCCCAGGGAAAGAAAAGTGGCCAGCCCAGGTTCCTGATGTCAGTTTATAGGGTTCCCTTGGAACTCTCAGGGCAGCACAGATTTGAGGTGGGGGCAGGCTGTGTCTGGGGCATATCCTTAATAGTTTGGATTTTTTGGAGGCATCCGGCCTCTCTGGGCCACAGGTGCCGAGAGACAACGACCTGCTATTTTTTCTTGGAAATAAAGGTTGCCAGCCCAGGATTCTGCTGTCAGTTTGTAGGGTTCCCTTTGGACTGTCATGGCAGCATAGGTTTGTGGTAGGGGCAGGTTGGGTCTGGGACATACCCTGAATAGTTTGGATTTTTTTGGAGGCATGCGGCCACTCAGGGCCACAGGCTCTTGGAGACAACGACCGGCCATTTTTTTTTGGAAAGAAAGGTGGCCAGCCCAGGTTTCTGCTGTCAGTTTGTAGGTTTCCCTTTGGACTGTCATGGCAGCACAGGTTTGATGTGGGGGCATGTTGTAAATGTCGGCGAACCCAATGGGAAGAATGATGATGTCTGACTTATCTCAGAAGGCTGAATGAATTCTTTATTAAAATTATGCTTTGGCACATTAATATACTATATAAAAGAGGATACTAACAACTACATGCTACTCTCTCTAACTATCCTGACTCACTAAGTCACCTCACAACTCATGACCCTGTTCTCCAGAGTCCAGACACAGGTGGATCTTATTGGTCATCAGGCCCAAACAATCCACCATGATCCAACCAGGCATTTGTTCTAGGTAAACAATTCCCCAAACACATTCCACAAGAGAAAAACAAGGAGCAGAAATAGAAATTGTTTTCTCTTTCACTTCTCTCTGTGCACCTTTATAAAAATCCTGAGAGAGAGAGAAATGTGCTTGCCACAGGGGCAGGTTGGGTCTTGGAAACCTCCTTTATCATTTTGATTTTTGGGAGACGGCCGGCCACTCAGGGCCACAGGCCCCTGGAAACAAAGGCTGGCCATTTTTCCAGGGAAAGAAAAGTGGCCAACCAAGGTTCCTGCTGTCAGTGTGTAGGGTTCCCTAGGGAGTGCCAGGGCAGCACAGGTTTGAGGTGGGGGCAGGTTGGGTCTGGTACATATCCTTAATTGTTTGGACTTTCTGGAGCCATCCGGCCTCTCAGGGCCACAAGCTCTTGGAGACAAAGACCGGCAATTTTTTCTTAGAAAGAAAAGTGGCTAGCCCACGTTGCTGATGTCAGTTTGTAGGGTTCCCTTGGGACTGTCATGGCAGCAGAGGTTTCAGGTGGGGGCAGGTTGGGTCTGGGAAATATCTTTAATCGTTTCGAATTTTTGGAGGCGGCCGGCCACTCAGGGCCACAGGCTCCTGGTGACAAAGAGCGGCCATTTTCCCTGGGAAAGAAAAGTGGCCAGTCCAGGTTTCAGCTGTCAGTTTGTAGGTTTCCCCTAGGACTGTCATGGCAACACAGGTTTGAGGGGGGGCAGGTTGGGTTTGGGACATATCCTTAATAGTTAAGATTTTTTGGAGGCATCCAGCCACTCAGAGCCCCAGGCCCCTGGAGACATAGACCAGCCTTTTTTTCTTGGAAAGAAATGTGGCCAACCCAGGGTTCTGATGTCAGCTGGTAGGTTTCCCTTGGGACTGTCAAGGCAGCACAGGTTTGAGGTGGGGGCAGGTTGGGTCTGGGACATATCCTCGTCCGTTCGGATATTTTGCAGGCAGCCGGCCACTCAGGGCCACAGCCCCTGGAGACAAAGACCGGCCCTTTTCCCTGGGAAAGACAAGTTGCAAGCCCAGGTTCCTGATGTCAGTTTGTAGAGTTCCCTTGGGACTTTCAGGGCAGCACAGGTTTGAGGTGGGGGCAGGTTGGGTCTGGGACATATCCTTAATCAATGGGATTTTTTGGTGGCGTCTGGCCACTAAGGGCCACAGGCCCCTGGAGACAATGAACTGCTATTTTTTCTGGGAAATAAAGGTGGCCCGCCTAGGTTCCTGCTGTCAGTTTGTAGAGTTCCCTTGGGACTGTCAGGGCAGCACAAATTTGAGGTGGAGGCAGGTTGGGTCTTGGAAACATACTTATTCGTTTTGATTTTTTGGGTTCGTCCAGCCACGCAGGGCCACAGGCCCCTGGAGACAAATATCGGCCCTTTTCCCTGTGAAGGAAAGGTTGCCAGCCCAGGTTCCTGCTGTCAGTTTATAGGGTTCCCTTGGGACTGTCAGGGCAGCACAGGTTTGAGGTGGGGGCAGGTTGGGTCTGGTACATATCCTTAATTGTTCTGATTTTTTGGAGACATCCAGCATCTCTGTGCCACAGGCTCTTGGAGACAACGACCGGCCATTTTTTCTTGGAACTAAAGGTGGCCAGCCCAGGTTTCTGCTGTCAGATTGTAGGGTTCCCTTTGGACTGTCATGGCAGCATAGGTTTGTGGTAGGGGCAGGTTGGGTATTGGAAACCTCCTTAATCGTTTTGCTTTTCGGGAGACGGCCGGCCACTCAAGGTCACAGGCCCCTGGAGACAAAGACTGGCCATTTTCCCTGGGAAAGAAAAGTGGCCAGCCCAGATTCCTGCTGTCAGTTTGTAGGCTTCCCTTGGGACTCTCAGGGCAGCACAGATTTGAGATGGGGGCAGGTTGGTCTGGGACATATCCTAGATGAGGTGATTTTTTGGGTTCGTCCAGTCACTCAGGGCCACAGGCCCCTGGAGACAAAGACTGGCCCTTTTCCCTGTGAAGGAAAGGTTGCCATCCCAGGTTCCTGCTGTCAGTTTTTAGGGTTCCCTTGGGACTGTCAGGGCAGCACAGGATTGAGGTGGGGGCAGGTTGCGTCTGGGATATATCCTCTTTCGTTTGGTTTTTTTGGAGGCGTCTGGCCACTCCGGGCCACAGGCCCCTGGAGACAAAGACCGGCCCTTTTCCCTGTAAAGGAAAAGTTGCCAGCCCAGGTTGCTGATGACAGTTTATCGGGTTCCCTTGGGACTGTCAGGGCAGCACAGATTTGAGGTGGGGGCAGGCTGTGTCTGGGGCATATTTTTCATTGTTTGGATTATTTGGAGGTGGTCGGCCACTCAGGGCCACAGGCCTCAGGATACAAATATCGGCCCTTTTCCCAGGGAAAGAAAAGTGGCCAGCCCAGGTTCCTGATGTCAGTTTATAGGGTTCCCTTGGAACTCTCAGGGCAGCACAGATTTGAGGTGGGGGCAGGCTGTGTCTGGGGCATATCCTTAATAGTTTGGATTTTTTGGAGGCATCCGGCCTCTCTGGGCCACAGGTGCCGAGAGACAACGACCTGCTATTTTTTCTTGGAAATAAAGGTTGCCAGCCCAGGATTCTGCTGTCAGTTTGTAGGGTTCCCTTTGGACTGTCATGGCAGCATAGGTTTGTGGTAGGGGCAGGTTGGGTCTGGGACATACCCTGAATAGTTTGGATTTTTTTGGAGGCATGCGGCCACTCAGGGCCACAGGCTCTTGGAGACAACGACCGGCCATTTTTTTTTGGAAAGAAAGGTGGCCAGCCCAGGTTTCTGCTGTCAGTTTGTAGGTTTCCCTTTGGACTGTCATGGCAGCACAGGTTTGATGTGGGGGCATGTTGTAAATGTCGGCGAACCCAATGGGAAGAATGATGATGTCTGACTTATCTCAGAAGGCTGAATGAATTCTTTATTAAAATTATGCTTTGGCACATTAATATACTATATAAAAGAGGATACTAACAACTACATGCTACTCTCTCTAACTATCCTGACTCACTAAGTCACCTCACAACTCATGACCCTGTTCTCCAGAGTCCAGACACAGGTGGATCTTATTGGTCATCAGGCCCAAACAATCCACCATGATCCAACCAGGCATTTGTTCTAGGTAAACAATTCCCCAAACACATTCCACAAGAGAAAAACAAGGAGCAGAAATAGAAATTGTTTTCTCTTTCACTTCTCTCTGTGCACCTTTATAAAAATCCTGAGAGGGAGAGAAATGTGCTTGCCACAGGGGCAAGTTGGGTCTTGGAAACCTCCATTATCATTTTGATTTTTGGGAGACGGTGGGCCACAAGCTCTTGGAGACAAAGACCGGCAATTTTTTCTTGGAAAGAAAGACGGGCAGCCCAGGATTCTGCTGTCAGTTTATAGGGTTCCCTTTGGACTGTCACGGCAGCACACGTTTGAGGTGGGGGCAGGTTGGGTCTTGGAAACCTCCTTAATCGTTTGGATTTTTTGGGAGACGGCCAGCCACTCAAGGCCACAGGCCCCTGGAACCAAAGACCGGCCATTTTCCCTGGGAAAGAAAAGTGGCCAGCCCAGGTTCCTGCTGTCAGTTTGTAGGGTTCCCGTGGAATTGTCAGGGCAGCACAGGTTTGAGGTGGGGGGCATGTTGGGTTTTGGAAACATGCGTAATCGTTTTGATTTTTTGGGTTCGTCTAGCCACTCAGGGCCACAGGCCCCTGGAGACAAATATCGGCCCTTTTCCCTGTGATGGAAAAGTTGCCAGCCCAGGTTCCTGCTGTCAGTTTGTAGGGTACCCTTGGGACTGTCGGGGCAGCACAGGATTGAGGTGGGGGCAGGTTGGGTCTGAGACACATCCTTGATGAGTTGATTTTTTGGAGGCGTCTGGCCTCTCAGGGCCACAGGCCCCTGGAGACACTGAACTGCTATTTTTTCTGGGAAATAAAGGTGGCCAGCCCAGGTTTCAGCTGTCAGTTTGTAGAGTTCCCTTGGGACTGTCAGGGCAGCACAGGTTTGAGGTGGGGCGGTTTGGGTCTGGTACATGTCCTTAATTGTTTGGACTTTTTGGAGGCATCCGGCCTCTCAGGGCCACAGGCTCTTGGAGACAACGACCTGCCATTTTTTCTTGGAAAGAAAGGTGGCCAGCCCAGGTTTCTGCTGTCAGTTTGTAGGGTTCCCTTTGGACTGTCGTGGCAGCACGGGTTTGAGGTGGCGGCAGGTTGGGTCTGGGGCATATTTTTCGTTGTTTGCATTATTTATTATGTGGCCACTCAGGGCCACAGGCCCCTGGAGACATAGACCGGCTTTTTTTTCTTGGAAAGAAATGTGGCCAGCCCAGATTGCTGATGTCAGCTGGTAGGGTTCCTTTGGGACTGTCAAGGAAGCACAGGTTTGAGTGGGGGGCACGTTGGGTCTGGGGAATATCCTTCATCGTTGGGATTTCTTGGTGGCGTCCGGCTTTTCAGGGCCACAGGCCCCTGCATACAACGACCTGCCATTTTTTCTTGGAAATAAAGGTGGCCAGCCAGGGTTTCTGCTGTCAGTTTATCGGGTTCTTTTGTGACTGTCAGGGCAGCACAGTTTTGAGGTGGGGGCAGGTTGGGTCTGGGACATAGGCTTAATCATTTGGATTTTTTGGAGGCGTCCGGCCACTCAGGGCCACAGGCCCCTGGAAACAACGACCGATCCTTTTCCCTGTAAAGGGAAGGTTGCCAGCCCAGGTTCCTGATGTCAGTTTTTAGAGTTCCCTTGCGACAGTCAGGGCAGCACATGTTTGAGGTGGGGGCAGGATGGGTCTTGGAAACCTCCTTAATCGTTTTGATTTTTGGGTTCGTCTAGCCACTCAGGGCCACAGGCCCCTGGAGGCAAATATCGGCCCATTTCCCTGTGAAGGAAAGGTTGCCAGCCCAGGTTCCTGATGTCAGTTTGTAGGGTTCCCTTTGGACTGTCAGGGCAGCACAAATTTGAGGTGGGGGCAGGTTGAGTCTGGGACATATCATTAATTGCTTGGGTTTTTTGGAGGCGACCGGCCACTCATGGACACAGGCCCCTGGAGACAAAGACCAGCCATTTATTCTGAGAAAGAAGAGGGGCCAGCCCAGGTTCCTGATGTCAGTTTATAGGGTTCCCTGGGACTGTCAGGGCAGCACAAATTTGAGGTGGGGGCAGGTTGGGTCAGGGACATATCTTGAATCAATTGGATATTTTGGAGGCGGCCGGCCACTCAAGGCAACAGGCCCCAGGAGAAAAAGGCAATCCCTTTTCCCTGTGAAGGGAAGGTTGCCAGCCCAGTTTCCTGAAATCTGTTTAAAAGGTTCCCTTTGGACTGTCAAGGCAGCTCAGGTTAGATGTGGGGGCAGGTTGGGTCTGGGACACATGCTTAATCGTTTGGATTTTTTGAAGGTGTCTGGCCACTCAAGGCCACAGGCCTCTGGAGACAAAGACCGGCCCTTTCCCCTGTGAAGGAAAAGTTGCTAGCCCAGGATGCTGATGTTAGCTGGTGAGATTCCCTTGGGACTGTCAGAGCAGCACAGGTTTGAGGAGGGGCCAGGTTGGGTCTGGGACATATGCTTTATTATTTGGATTTTTTGGAGGCGTCCGGCCACTCTGGGACACAGGGGCCTAGAGACACAAACATGGGCCATTTTCCCTGTGAAGGAAAAGTTGCCAGCACAGGTTGCTGAAATCTGATCAAAAGGTTCCCTTGGGATTGTCAGGGCAGCACAAATTTGAGGTGGGGGCAAGTGTGGTCTGGGACATATCCTTAATCGCTTGGATTTTTGGAGGCCTCCGGCCACTTAGGGACAAAGGACCCTGGAGACAAAGACCGGCCATTTATTCTTAGAAAGAAGAGGGGCCAGCACAGGTTCCTGATGGCAGTTTATAGTGTTCCCTTGGGACTGTCAGGGCAGCACAGGTTTGAGGTGGGGGCAGGTTGGGTCTGGGACATATCTTTAATCATTTGGAATTTTTGGAGGCGTCCAGCCACTCAGGGCCACAGGCCCCTGGAGAGAAAGACCGGCCCTTTCCCCTGTGAAGTAAAAGTTGCCAGCCCAGGTTGCTGATGACAGTTTGTAGGGTTCCCTTGGGACTGTCAGGGCAGCACAAATTTGAAGTGGTCGCAGGTCAGGTCTGGGACATATCTTTAATTGTTTGGATTTTTTGGAGGCGTCCGGCCACTCAGGTCCACAGGCCCCTGGAGAAAAATACCGGCCATTTATTCCTGGAAAGAAAAGGGGCCAGCCCATGTTCCTGATGTCAGTTTATAGGGTTCCCTTGGGACTGTCAGGGCAGCACAAAATTAACGTTGTGTGCAGGCTGGGTCTGGGACATATCCTTAATCGTTTGGATTTTTTGGAGGCGTCTGGCCACTCAAGGCCACAGGCCAATAGAGAGAAAGACCAGCCCTTTTCCCTGTGAAGGAAAGGTTGCAAGCCCAGGTCCCTCCTGCCAGTTTGTAGGGTTCCCTTGGGACAGTCATGGCACCAAAAATTTTAGGTGGGGGCAGGTTAGGTCTGGGACATGTCTTTCATCGTTTGGATTTTTTGGAGGCGGACGGCCACTCAAGCCACAGGCCCCGGGAGACAAAGACGGGCCCGTTTACCTGTGAAGGAAAGGTTCCCAGCCCAGGTCCCTGATGTCTGTTTAGAGAGTTCCCTTGGGACTGTCAGGGCAGCAAAATTTGAGGTGGTGTCAGGTTAGGTCAGGGACATATCCTTAATCGTTTGTCATTTTTTGGAGGCGTCTAGCCACTCAAGGCCACAGGCCCCTGGAGAAAACGACCAGCCTTTATTTCTTGGAAAGAAATGGGGCCAGCCCAGGTTCCTGCAGTCTGTTTGTAGGGTTCCCTTAGGACTGTCAGGGCAGAAAAAATTTGAGGTGGGGGCAGGTTTGGTCTGGGACTGATCTTTAATTGTTTGGATTTTTTGGAGGCTGCTGGCCACTCAAGCCACAGGCCCCCGGAGATAGAGACCGGTAATTTATTCTTACAAAAGAGGCCAGCCCAGCCTCCTGATGTCAGTTAGGAATACGCGAAGAACTAAGCCACAAAGAAGCGGGCTTGTGTGCGAAGCCTTCAGACTGCTGGAGGACGGTGGCTGCGGCTCTCCTGCCTCTTGAATTCACTCTCGGCAAGCGAATGGAAAGCGTTCCAGGACAACTTGCCTGGGTTTTGACTTGGTCCTGATGCGTCCCACCTTGGCAAGTCTTGCTCGTCGCCAGAGGCTCCGAGATGCACAGAAGACGGTGGCAGCTGCTGAAAAGAAGGGCAGCGGTGAGTTTGTCGACAAGCAAGAACATAGGCAGCTGCCTGTGCTTGGGAAGGAGCAGCTGCCTGGTTTTGGCAATTGCCTTCACAGCGCCCAGGAGCCCGGTGCTCTGCTGCTTTGTTTTTCGCAGTCAGTCAATTGCACACTAGTGAAGCTGAGCCAGGCTCTTCAGCTTTGCTGCTTTTGAGCATCTGTGCTCCACTTATGCTCTGTGACATCTCTGGAGGTTGTTTGCCTCGGCCAGGCTGGCAAGTGCCCGCTAGTAGCTAGAGCTGGGCAGGAGAGGGCAGAGAGCACTTCCATCTGACAGCAGGTTGCAGATTGCCTCGGAAAGAGCCGTGTCCTTGGAATGTGCAGCAAATCCTCTTTCTTTGCAAACCGCGGTTAGTGTGCAGTGCAGGTAGGCTCTCCCCTTGCCAAATGGAGTGGGAAAGCTTTTCACTAAGCTAGAGATGACTAGAGAAGCAGAAGCGCGGCGCCGGAGGTATCCGGAGGAAAGTGCCGCTTCCCGGCGTCTTTCGGCAGAAGAGGCGCTCCGGAGCGCTCCGCTGGCGCTCTACTGAGCTGTGCGCGAATTAGCCGCTTCTTCGACTCCAAGAAGCAGAGATCACGGTTGCTTGGAAGAGGCGAAGAACGAAGCCGCAAGGAAGCGGGCTTGTGTGCGAAGCCTTCAGACTGCCGGAGGATGGCTGCCGCTTTCCTGCCTCTTGAATTCACTCTCGGCAAGTGAATGGAAAGCGTTCCAGGACAACTTGCCTGGGTTTTGACTTGGTCCGGATGCCTCCCACCTTGGCAAGTCTTGCTCGTCGCCAGAGGCTCTGAGATGCACAGAAGACGGTGGCAGTTTCTGAAAAGAAGGGCAGCGGTGAGTTTGTCGACAAGCAAGAGCATAGGCAGCTGACTGTGCTTGGGAAGGAGCAGCTGCCTGGTTTTGGCAATTGCCTTCACAGCGCCCAGAAGCCCGGTGCTCTGCTGCTTTGTTTTTCGCAGTCAGTCAATTGCACACTAGTGAAGCTGAGCCAGGCTCTTCAGCTTTGCTGCTTTTGAGCATCTGTGCTCCACTTATGCTCTGTGACATCTCTGGAGGTTGTTTGCCTCGGCCAGGCTGGAAAGTGCCCGCTAGTACCTAGAGCTGGGCAGGAGCGGGCAGAGAGCACTTCCATCTGACAGCAGGTTGCAGATTGCCTCGGAAAGAGCCGTGTCCTTGGAATGTGCAGCAAATCCTCTTTCTTTGCAAACCGCGGTTAGTGTGCAGTGCAGGTAGGCTCTCCCCTTGCCAAATAGAGTGGGAAAGCTTTTCGCTAAGCTAGAGATGACTAGAGAAGCAGAAGCGCGGCTCCGGAGTTATCAAGAGGGAAGTGCCGTTTCCCGGCGTCTTTCGGCTTGAAGCGGCGCTCCGGAGCACTCCGCTGGCGCTCTACTGAGCTGTGCGCGAATTAGCCGCTTCTTCGCCTCCGAGAAGCAGAGATCGCGGTTGCTTGGAAGAGGCGAAGAACGAAGCCGCAAAGAAGCGGGCTTGTGTGCGAAGCCTTCCGACTGCTGGAGGACGGTGGCTGCCGCTCTCCTGCCTCTTGAATTCACTCTCGGCAAGCGAATGGAAAGCGTTCCAGGACAACTTGCCTGGGTTTTGACTTGGTCCGGATGCGTCCCACCTTGGCAAGTCTTGCTCGTCGCCAGAGGCTCCGAGATGCACAGAAGACGGTGGCAGCTGCTGAAAAGAAGGGCAGCGGTGAGTTTGTCGACAAGCAAGAACATAGGCAGCTGCCTGTGCTTGGGAAGGAGCAGCTGCCTGGTTTTGGCAATTGCCTTCACAGCGCCCAGAAGCCCGGTGCTCTGCTGCTTTGTTTTTCGCAGTCAGTCAATTGCACACTAGTGAAGATGAGCCAGGCTCTTCAGCTTTGCTGCTTTTGAGTATCTGTGCTCCACTTATGCTCTGTGACATCTCTGGAGGTTGTTTGCCTCGGCCAGGCTGGAAAGTGCCCGCTAGTAGCTAGAGCTGGGCAGGAGAGGGCAGAGAGCACTTCCATCTGACAGCAGGTTGCAGATTGCCTCGGAAAGAGCCGTGTCCTTGGAATGTGCAGCAAATCCTCTTTCTTTGCAAACCGCAGTTAGTGTGCAGTGCAGGTACGCTCTCCCCTTGCCAAATGGAGTGGGAAAGCTTTTCGCTAAGCTAGAGATGACTAGAGAAGCAGAAGCGTGGCTCCGGAGCTATCCGGAGGAAAGTGCCTCTTCCCGGCGTATTTCGGCAGAAGCGGCGCTCCGGAGCGCTCCGCTGCCGCTCTACTGAGCTGTGCGCGAATTAGCCGCTTCTTCGCCTCCGAGAAACAGAGATCGCGGTTGCTTGGAAGAGACGAAGAACGAAGCCGCAAAGAAGCGGGCTTGTGTGCGAAGCCTTCAGACTGCCGGAGGACGGTGGCTGCCGCTCTCCTGCCTCTTGAATTCACTCTCGGCAAGTGAATGGAAAGCGTTCCAGGACAACTTGCCTGGGTTTTGACTTGGTCCTGATGCGTCCCACCTTGGCAAGTCTTGCTCGTTGCCAGAGGCTCCGAGATGCACAGAAGACGGTGGCAGCTGCTGAAAAGAAGGGCAGCGGTGAGTTTGTCGACAAGCAAGAACATAGGCAGCTGCCTGTGCTTGGGAAGGAGCAGCTGCCTGGTTTTGGCAATTGCCTTCACAGCGCCCAGAAGCCCGGTGCTCTGCTGCTTTGTTTTTCGCAGTCAGTCAATTGCACACTAGTGAAGATGAGCCAGGCTCTTCAGCTTTGCTGCTTTTGAGTATCTGTGCTCCACTTATGCTCTGTGACATCTCTGGAGGTTGTTTGCCTCGGCCAGGCTGGAAAGTGCCCGCTAGTAGCTAGAGCTGGGCAGGAGAGGGCAGAGAGCACTTCCATCTGACAGCAGGTTGCAGATTGCCTCGGAAAGAGCCGTGTCCTTGGAATGTGCAGCAAATCCTCTTTCTTTGCAAACCGCGGTTAGTGTGCAGTGCAGGTACGCTCTCCCCTTGCCAAATGGAGTGGGAAAGCTTTTCGCTAAGCTAGAGATGACTAGAGAAGCAGAAGCGCGGCTCCGGAGCTATCCTGAGGAAAGTGCCTCTTCCCGGCGTCTTTCGGCTTGAAGCGGCGCTCCGGAGCGCTCCGCTGGCGCTCTACTGAGCTGTGCGCGAATTAGCCGCTTCTTCGCCTCCGAGAAGCAGAGATCGCGGTTGCTTGGAAGAGGCGAAGAACAAAGCCGCAAAGAAGCGGGCTTGTGTGCGAAGCCTTCCGACTGCTGGAGGACGGTGGCTGCCGCTCTCCTGCCTGTTGAATTCACTCTCGGCAAGCGAATGGAAAGCGTTCCAGGACAACTTGCCTGGGTTTTGACTTGGTCCTGATGCGTCCCACCTTGGCAAGTCTGGCTCGTCACCAGAGGCTCCGAGATGCACAGAAGACGGTGGCAGCTGCTGAAAAGAAGGGCAGCGGTGAGTTTGTCGACAAGCAAGAGCATAGGCAGCTGACTGTGCTTGGGAAGGAGCAGCTGCCTGGTTTTGGCAATTGCCTTCACAGCGCCCAGAAGCCCGGTGCTCTGCTGCTTTGTTTTTCGCAGTCAGTCAATTGCACACTAGTGAAGCTGAGCCAGGCTCTTCAGCTTTGCTGCTTTTGAGCATCTGTGCTCCACTTATGCTCTGTGACATCTCTCGAGGTTGTTTGCCTCGGCCAGGCTGGAAAGTGCCCGCTAGTACCTAGAGCTGGGCAGGAGAGGGCAGAGAGCACTTCCATCTGACAGCAGGTTGCAGATTGCCTCGGAAAGAGCCGTGTCCTTGGAATGTGCAGCAAATCCGCTTTCTTTGCAAACCGCAGTTAGTGTGCAGTGCAGGTACGCTCTCCCCTTGCCAAATGGAGTGGGAAAGCTTTTCGCTAAGCTAGAGATGACTAGAGAAGCAGAAGCGCGGCTCCGGAGGTATCCGGAGGAAAGTGCCGCGTCCCGGCGTATTTCGGCAGAAGAGGCGCTCCGGTGCGCTCCGCTGCCGCTCTACTGAGCTGTGCGCGAATTAGCCGCTTCTTCGCCTCCGAGAAGCAGAGATCGCGGTTGCTTGGAAGAGGCGAAGAACGAAGCCGCAAAGAAGCGGGCTTGTGTGCGAAGCCTTCCGACTGCTGGAGGACGGTGGCTGCCGCTCTCCTGCCTGTGGAATTCACTCTCGGCAAGCGAATGGAAAGCGTTCCAGGACAACTTGCCTGGGTTTTGACTTGGTCCTGATGCGTCCCACCTTGGCAAGTCTTGCTCGTCGCCAGAGGCTCCGAGATGCACAGAAGACGGTGGCAGCTGCTGAAAAGAAGGGCAGCGGTGAGTTTGTCGACAAGCAAGAACATAGGCAGCTGCCTGTGCTTGGGAAGGAGCAGCTGCCTGGTTTTGGCAATTGCCTTCACAGCGCCCAGGAGCCCGGTGCTCTGCTGCTTTGTTTTTCGCAGTCAGTCAATTGCACACTAGTGAAGCTGAGCCAGGCTCTTCAGCTTTGCTGCTTTTGAGCATCTGTGCTCCACTTATGCTCTGTGACATCTCTGGAGGTTGTTTGCCTCGGCCAGGCTGGAAAGTGCCCGCTAGTACCTAGAGCTGGGCAGGAGCGGGCAGAGAGCACTTCCATCTGACAGCAGGTTGCAGATTGCCTCGGAAAGAGCCGTGTCCTTGGAATGTGCAGCAAATCCTCTTTCTTTGCAAACCGCGGTTAGTGTGCAGTGCAGGTAGGCTCTCCCCTTGCCAAATAGAGTGGGAAAGCTTTTCGCTAAGCTAGAGATGACTAGAGAAGCAGAAGCGCGGCTCCGGAGTTATCAAGAGGGAAGTGCCGTTTCCCAGCGTCTTTCGGCTTGAAGCGGCGCTCCGGAGCACTCCGCTGGCGCTCTACTGAGCTGTGCGCGAATTAGCCGCTTCTTCGCCTCCGAGAAGCAGAGATCGCGGTTGCTTGGAAGAGGCGAAGAACGAAGCCGCAAAGAAGCGGGCTTGTGTGCGAAGCCTTCCGACTGCTGGAGGACGGTGGCTGCCGCTCTCCTGCCTCTTGAATTCACTCTCGGCAAGCGAATGGAAAGCGTTCCAGGACAACTTGCCTGGGTTTTGACTTGGTCCGGATGCGTCCCACCTTGGCAAGTCTTGCTCGTCGCCAGAGGCTCCGAGATGCACAGAAGACGGTGGCAGCTGCTGAAAAGAAGGGCAGCGGTGAGTTTATCGACAAGCAAGAACATAGGCAGCTGCCTGTGCTTGGGAAGGAGCAGCTGCCTGGTTTTGGCAATTGCCTTCACAGCGCCCAGAAGCCCGGTGCTCTGCTGCTTTGTTTTTCGCAGTCAATGAATTGCACACTAGGGAAGTTGAGCCAGGCTCTTCAGCTTTGCTGCTTTTGAGCATCTGTGCTCCACTTATGCTCTGTGACATCTCTGGAGGTGGTTTGCCTCGGCCAGGCTGGAAAGTGCCCGCTAGTACCTAGAGATGGGCAGGAGAGGGCAGAGAGCACTTCCATCTGACAGCAGGTTGCAGATTGCCTCGGAAAGAGCCGTGTCCTTGGAATGTGCAGCAAATCCTCTTTCTTTGCAAACCGCGGTTAGTGTGCAGTGCAGGTAGGCTCTCCCCTTGCCAACTGGAGTGGGAAAGCTTTTCGCTAAGCTAGAGATGACTAGAGAAGCAGAAGCGCGGCTCCGGAGTTATCCAGAGGGAAGTGCCGTTTCCCGGCGTATTTCGGCAGAAGCGGCGCTCCGGAGCGCTCCGCTGCCGCTCTACTGAGCTGTGCGCGAATTAGCCGCTTCTTCGCCTCCGAGAAGCAGAGATTGCGGTTGCTTGGAAGAGGCAAAGAACGAAGCCGCAAAGAAGCGGGCTTGTGTGCGAAGCCTTCCGACTGCTGGAGGACGGTGGCTGCCGCTCTCCTGCCTGTTGAATTCACTCTCGGCAAGCGAATGGAAAGCGTTCCAGGACAACTTGCCTGGGTTTTGACTTGGTCCTGATGCGTCCCACCTTGGCAAGTCTTGCTCGTCGCCAGAGGCTCCGAGATGCACAGAAGACGGTGGCAGCTGCTGAAAAGAAGGGCAGCGGTGAGTTTGTCGACAAGCAAGAACATAGGCAGCTGCCTGTGCTTGGGAAGGAGCAGCTGCCTGGTTTTGGCAATTGCCTTCACAGCGCCCAGAAGCCCGGTGCTCTGCTGCTTTGTTTTTCGCAGTCAGTCAATTGCACACTAGTGAAGATGAGCCAGGCTCTTCAGCTTTGCTGCTTTTGAGTATCTGTGCTCCACTTATGCTCTGTGACATCTCTGGAGGTTGTTTGCCTCGGCCAGGCTGGAAAGTGCCCGCTAGTAGCTAGAGCTGGGCAGGAGAGGGCAGAGAGCACTTCCATCTGACAGCAGGTTGCAGATTGCCTCGGAAAGAGCCGTGTCCTTGGAATGTGCAGCAAATCCTCTTTCTTTGCAAACCGCAGTTAGTGTGCAGTGCAGGTACGCTCTCCCCTTGCCAAATGGAGTGGGAAAGCTTTTCGCTAAGCTAGAGATGACTAGAGAAGCAGAAGCGTGGCTCCGGAGCTATCCGGAGGAAAGTGCCTCTTCCCGGCGTATTTCGGCAGAAGCGGCGCTCCGGAGCGCTCCGCTGCCGCTCTACTGAGCTGTGCGCGAATTAGCCGCTTCTTCGCCTCCGAGAAACAGAGATCGCGGTTGCTTGGAAGAGGCGAAGAACGAAGCCGCAAAGAAGCGGGCTTGT